>NC_090646.1:187525516-187827391 GCF_040937935.1 Hyperolius riggenbachi | reverse complement strand
GGGAAGCTGGTCAGAGTTGATGGGAAGATGGATGGAGCCAAATATAGGGCAATCTTGGAAGGAAACCTCTTGGAGTCTGCAAAAGATTTGAGACTGGGGCGGAGGTTCGCCTTCCAGCAGGACAATGACCCTAAACATAAAGCCAGGGCAACAATGGAATGGTTTAAAACAAAACATATTCATGTGTTAGAATGGCCCAGTCAAAGTCCAGATCTAAATCCAATCGAGAATCTGTGGCAAGATCTGAAAACTGCTGTTCACAAACACTTCAGTTTCTAGATGTGCAAAGCTGGTAGAGACATACCCTAAAAGACTGGCAGCTGTAATTGCAGCAAAAGGTGGTTCTACAAAGTATTGACTCAGGGGGCGGAATAATTACGCACACCCCACTTTGCAGTTATTTATTTGTAAAAAATGTTTGGAATCATGTATGATTTTTGTTCCACTTCTCAGGTGTACACCACTTTGTATTGGTCTTTCATGTGACATTACAATAACATTGATTCATGTTTGTGGCAGTAATGTGACAAAATGTGGAAAACTTCAAGGGGGCCGAATACTTTTGCAACCCACTGTAATTCCAAAGCGCTCACATACTTTTTACTACTACTGTATGTTTATAATTGTACATTGCAATTACGTCTACAGTATATTGTATTAAAATCACCACAGTGCAAACATATTTTTTAATTAACCATGCACAAGAAAAGTTTTGGCAAAAAAAAAAAAAAGATGCTTCTACATAATTGCAAAGGAAAAATACGAGTTGCACCAGTTCATAAATCCTCTGAAAACTCCACATGCCTGTTCCCTTCTCTACCAGACAGCCTGAAGCAACCCCCCTCTACTCTCATTTGATTTAAAAAGACATGTTTCAGGCTGACACATAGCAAGCAGACAGCTGTAGGTTGCTGAGGATCTGTGAACTACAGGGGCAGATATTTTTTTCTTATTTTGCAAAAACTATGATTTGCATAATGTTTTAATATGCAATTGATTTAAAATAATGTTTTATAAAAATAAATATTAAATTAACTGCATTCAAAAGAAAAAAAGAGTGTATTCCCCCCAAGATGACAGGTGCTCTTTGTATTTCTACATCCACAGCTAATGGCAAAGGTTAGTTTATTATTAGGAAACAGGGCTAGCAACCAGGGAGAAAGGTTACAGTCCAAGACTGTCAGTTTAATGACCGTGGGCCAGCCTGGCCAATGAGCACCTGGAGCTCAGCTGTGAAAACCATAGCTTCCAGATCCAACCCAGGCTCAAATGTTGTAGTCCTAGAGCTGTATAGACACAGAGTGGCCGAGCTTGATTTCACCTTGTAAAAGTGTGCCAATATCAAACACATCATTTTTACAGTACCTCATTAGTAGCCCACACAGTTTGCTTCCATTAGCACAGACTGTCATGGTTATGGGCTTGCAATCTTCCTGGGAAATTCAGTTTGCTCTCACCTCCTTGCAGACTGCACAATGGGATAATGCAATGTAAGCAGAAGCAGCATGCAAATGTGTGCACACACATAGTTGCTGATTGCCTCATCACAGATGCTTTGAGTCATGTGATCAGATCATCATCAAAAGTTAGGATTTGTAGATACAGGAGCCTGGTGTACACATAGAGGAAGCATATTTGAGCACTCAGTTTACTAAACTATTGTACTGTATATTTAGATTTATGTCTGGAGATGAGCTTTGAAATATATTAAAGTGTACCCGAGGTGACATGTGACATGATGAGATAAACATGTGTATGTGCAGTACAAAACATATTAATAACCACTAGGCTGTTTTACTTGTTTTATTTTGCTGCCTGAGTTAATTTCTAGGCATGGAAGTGACAGCTTCTGTCTCGTCGGTACTTTGTCGGGAATATAATAAACATCACGGGTAAGCAAATTACAGCCATAAAAGTTTTCCTGGCAGGATACAACTTATGAGGGCAGGGAGAAATAAAATACATGAACTATTAACCTTTTTCTAACTCTGGGACACTAATTAGGCTGGCACTGAGCAGAGGCAACAAAACATTCAATCTAATTTGTAAATGTTTAAATATAAAATAGAACACTGGGATACCTAAAAAAGTCATTTTTAGAAGTAGGAGCATAAATACAATTGTTTAAACTCATCAGTTTATTTTCCCACTGGGTTCACTTGAAAGGGTGTGAGGGTGAGTTTTGGGGCTTTATGTGGTTTAAGCGGTTTGCATGATCATACATCAAGGATCTAAATGTACATAGGCAGAAAAAAATCTCATATGCTTTACTTGCTTTCCAAATATGCTGAAGAATCTATTTTTCATATTTTACATAGCCATGCCTAAAATAAAATAGTAAAGTTAAACAGAAATAAAAAAAAAAGACAACTGTCTGGGCTGCCTGTGTGGTGAGTGGCATTATATATTCAGCCATGTGAAATAAATGTGTACTTCAAAAAATGGCAGCCTTACTTTTCCAGTCCTTCCGTCGTGACGTTTTCTGCCAGCATATTTCTGTCAGTTTGAGTTGCATTGGCAAGCTCGTCTTTCAAAATAATTATTTAACTCAAGGGCTGAGCTAAATTACAGTCATTCATTTATCAGCAATATTCCAGTATTTACAAAACGAAGCAGCCTTTACTGAACAATAATCTACCAGAAACACAAACTTTGACTGTATATATGGAATCCAAATGCATGGCTTGAAATGCAGGCAAAATAAGGCTGCAAGCCTCCGAGAGAGAAAAACTAGGTCACGGAGGTTTCCAGAAAATACAGCCGAGAAACACTCAAAATAACAAACCTTGTTGTAAGGATGCATCATTCCAGAGAATAATCATTTAACAGATCTTCTACTGGATGGTTAACATGCTGCTGAGCGTGTGTGTGTGTGTGTGTAGGTACAATTCAGCTTAGCTGGAGCGTGTGTGCGTGTGTGTGTGTACAATTCGTGTGTGTGTGTGTGTGTGTGTGTGTGTGTGTAGGTACAATTCAGCTTAGCTGGAGCACATAGCTTTAAATATAAATGTCCACAGACTAACTACAATGATACATATTTATGCCCTCTGTATAAGTATAAACACCCGCGAATTTCTGATCGCTCGAACAATTTTTAGCTAGAAATTGGACCGTTAGGGGCCAGCTTTAGGGCCTGTTTCCACTACACGCAGATTGGATGCAGAATGGATGCAGAAAACCTGACTCCAATGAATGCCTCTGGGCCTGTTTACACTAAACTCGATTTTTCTGATGCAGATTTTCCCATAGGCATTCATTGGAGTCAGGCTTTCTGCATCCAATTTGTGTGTAGTGGAAACAGGCCCTTGGGGTAACACTGCACTTACACTCATGGATTTAGCACTCTTCACTGATGTAAACAGCATAGACAAAGATGCCCAAGCAAGATGTCCGTTAAATACTGACAGGTAGTGATAACGGTTCAATTCTCCATATTGGCAACTTTGCTACGAGGCCCTAATGAGCAGATTATATTGCAAGAGGTCCCTCATATATGAAAGTAGATGCCTAGCTTCAGTTCCTACTTAAAAATGCTCCAAGGCCATTCCAACAAAACTCTACTTCTTGGATGCATCAGAGCTTTGACTCCTATATTGCTACTTAAAAAACAGGAGAAATAATGTATTGTTTATAAAAGAGCATTCAGATTATTAACAGAAATTGTGCTTTTATCCCTTCAATGGCACTCCTGATCTCCAAATTTATAAAAAAAAATTAAAAAAAGGTGATCATCTGAAATATATTGTTGCTTCTTCTGCAATGTAAATTTTACAAGTATAACTATGTTTATAAAGTAGGGATTAGACTAATTGCAACTTTCTAAAGGGGCCTAAGTTGTACAACACTTTTAGTTTGGAGAACACCACAAGTAACATTGGAGTATAGTATTTTAGTTTGAACTACACTGCTGGGCACACGTCAGCACTTTATAAAGAAGCTGTAATGAATGTCTATGGGGCGCTCATCACTAAGTTTCACATGATGATCACAGTGTGAACTAACTGTAACTAGTGACAATCAATCTATTCACATGAAGGGATCCTCTGACTGCCTTTACAGGTTAATTACGATACAGAAATGTGATCATTTCAAAATCCTGATTGCCAGGGAAAAAAAAAACACCTGTTCCCAATACTATAAATTCAGTATAATAACAGAAGACATCAAGATTCCAAATCTGGACAGCAAAACAAGTGGCAAAATGTTTATCACCACTTTCTACAAATCAGCCCCAAGACTAGAAATGGACTGAGTTTTAGTGATATCAGAGAAATCTCTGCTGTGTCTCAAGCTTAAGTGGAATAATCATTACTGTATATCTGATAAGCCAACTTTTGGAGACCCCAAAAATGAGGTAGAGTAGTTGGCTTATCCCTGGGTGATATACTGCGGGTGACATGTATGCACCCCCATGCAAAGCTGGCATTGGAGTATGCCAGAGAAAGCATAGCTTTCTGGCCTTGCTCCAGCCTGTATCCTCTCGTCTCCCCAGCAGCTTTTGAACTAGCCACTAGAGCTCCAGATTCACTGCGATCACATGACAGTGACCCTAGAGCTCTAGCAGCCAGTTCAGAAAGCTGCTGGGGAGACTGGAACTGGAGGGAGGACAGGTAGATATGCATGCAGCAGCCAACTCCAACGCGCACTCTGCGCCCACCAGCATGCTCCAATGCACACTCTGCACAGGCACCCACATTGGTGGGTTGGCGTATACATACCTTATTATTATTATTATTAAGATTTAGTATTTTTATAGTGCTGACATCTTCCACAGCACCTTACAGAGTATATAGTCTCATCAGTAATTGCCCCTCAAAGGAACTCACAATTAAATCCCTAAAAAAAACAAGCAAGTATTTATCTACTTATATATGTGTTTTTTTTCTGAGATCGTATGGCTGACAGCTCCTCTTAGCTGAGTAATCACGTTAATAACAGGCTTGTACTATACATACTACAGCATAGGCATGATTAGCTTATTCTAAATTTGTCCCTGAGCAGCATTTCTTCACAGGCATGTAATAAATAGGACCAAGGGATTGATTTGTAAGTCAGTGATTGGCTCCTCACATTATCATGCCTCATTTCTACTTCCTGTTTAAGCCTTCAGAGGAAGCAGAAATTTGTAATTATCTGGTTGACTAGTCGGGATCATGAGATAATATCTTAACAAGTCACCAGGTGAATCAGAACCAATACTAAATGAGTTTAACTTAAGGAGAATTAATGAATAAGAAATTCTCTTCATTTGTGTACAATAAATACTCCTCACTACTCAGTAGAAGTGTTTCACTGGTAAAGAGTGCACATCGGAAAATGAATGCCGAAGGAGGGTTATGTGAATATTGTGAAGCAACACCTCAAAACATCAAGCAGAAACTCAAAACTTGTTTGCAACTTTGTCTTCCTGAAAAAAAAATCAAAGCTTACCTCCAAAGTTATAACAAAGTAACTTAAAGGCAACACAGTAAAAGCACTGGAGTGGCCACCACAAAATTCTCACATAAATCCTACTGAAAATGTATGAAGTGTGGCAAAGCATAGAAAATCTCAGGGACTCACCAGTTTGGTCAGAAGTAATGGACGTAAATTCCAGTGATGTAAAAGACACCTCTGAGAGGTTCCTGTAGAGGTTTGATTCTATTAAAGAGAATCTGTATTGTTAAAATCGCACAAAAGTAAACATACCAGTGCGTTAGGGGTCATCTCCTATTACCCTCTGTCACAATTTCGCCGCTCCTCGCCGCATTAAAAGTGGTTAAAAACAGTTTTAAAAAGTTTGTTTATAAACAAACAAAATGGCCACCAAAACAGGAAGTAGATTGATGTACAGTATGTCCACACATAGAAAATACATCCATACACAAGCAGGCTGTATACAGCCATCCTTTTGAATCTCAAGAGATCATTTGTGTGTTTCTTTCCCCCTGCAGCTATCTTCCACTGAAGTGTCAGGCTATTTCTTCCTGCAGAGTGCAGACAGCTGTGCCTGTATGTAATTCCTCAGTATGTGAAAGCCCAGCCAGCTCAGAGGAGGATTTATCCAGCTTGTAAAAGATAATAGAACAGAGAGAAGCTGCATTAATCTAAATATCACACAGGCAGTGTGCAGAGAGGGGCCTGGATGGGGGAGTTCATAGCAGAACCACAACACTGAAGAACTTGGCAGCCTTCCAGACACAGGCTGACAAGTCTGACAAGAGAGAGATAAGTTGATTTATTACAGAGATGGTGATAGTAGAACGTGCTGCAGTAAGCCAGAACACATTAGAATAGCTTTTGGAAGTTGTAGGATGATAAAAAACAGGATGCAATTTTTGTTACGGAGTCTCTTTAAAGCAAGTAAAAGGCATTGGCCCTACTTAAATTCACTTTTTTGTGCTAAGTTTTCTCCTAGGTGGTATTTTCACACCTTAGCAATAAAATGCCCTTTAAGCCCCCAGAAAGCAAGAAAATACTTTTGGCGGTACTTTTTTTTAACCTACTTTTTCTTAAATAGTTATCTTAAACAGAAGATAAAAATGATTTCCTAGGAGAAAACCTAGAAGAAAAAGTGACTTGAATAAGGGCTATTGTCACTTAATACTAGGGAAAAGGTATGTTACACCTTGACCTATGTAAAGTCATATGTCAAATAAAAATGACTACTCTAAAACCACCTCATATAGAAATACAATAGACTGTTGTTTGACGTAACACAGGCAATGTATGGTAATATGATAAGAGTGAAGTAAGATAATCAGTTTGATCATCTTCAGCATAGGTGTGTATGCAAACCCAAATAGACCATGTCTTTGTTGACTGAACAATTATATACGATTAATGCAGCTTAGTGCATGGCAACTTGGGACGATCATGTATCCTTGGTCTGAATTCCGCATGTGCTGTCCTAGGACAGGTTTGTGGAAGGAGAAGCAGGAAGCTTAAAGAGGAATTGTAGTGAAAATAACAATATTCATTTATAGATTTAGTCAGTGTTTGCCCATTGTAAAATCTTTCTCTACCTGATTTATATTCAGAAATTTATCACTGGTGGTGACATCTTTAGTTCTGCCAGGTGACCTGTACTGAATGCTTGTTACTGAGAGTTCTATGCACAGAGGAATATATTACTTGCTTGGCAGTTGGAAAAAGCCCACAATGCAATAAGGTTCACAGACAGCAAACTGTCAGGACCTTGGTCATAGCATCAAACTTTGGGAGGGGTTTCGCCACAGTATCAGACCCCCCTGATGAGCTATTTTAGAAAAGGGAAGGGGAGTATCAGCTCCCGATTGGAATGAAGTTCAATCCTTGGTTAAAGCTTAGATTCAAGCTACTGTATGTAAACACGTTAGATTAAACTCAGTTGATAAAGACTGCCTTGTGTTAGAATCTAGTGTATGTATGGCCCCCCGACACCACCTTAAGTTCCATAATGCCAAATATTAAGTGATATCCAAAGCCTGAGGGATCCCCGAGTGCATTGTTTCCCACTCACCCCACCCATCAGAGGCAACCATTATAGAACAGGTAGATCACCATAACAAATATGAGAGGTACTGCATCCTTTGGAGACGCAAGTCTTTCTGGATTCTAAAATTGGGTACCCTTGAACCAGGTGGCCTCAATAAATGTTTGGAAGAAATGAGCCACTTACAACCTATTATACATTAATGTGATTCAGGCCCTAAAGTACAATGTGTCCCTCCTCCACACTTGGGGGGGGGGACAATATGGGTTGTAGGGGGAGGGGGGCTCCCCCTACAACCCATGTTGTTTCCCCCCCCCCTTTTTTCCCCTTTCTAGTACTATATATATATATATATATATATATATATATATATATATATATATATATAATTTTTATATTTGTTAATTTTTTATGATTATATGTTATTGAAATATATGGCAATAATTGTATTGTATTCGTTTGGATGGACGATCAGCATCGCATGTATACCAGGGCGCACACATGTTTTATTTGGTCTATACATGTGTGTGGGCTTATATGCAGATGGTTAGGACTTTATTCTATCTCTTGGGGGTTTTTATTCCTCAGTTTTAATGTCCTAGTTCTAATGTCCTATTATATTTTGCAGTCGTTCTAAATTGCCCTTTACATGTGGTTATATTACAGGTAATGGGCTCGATTCACAAAGCGGTGCAAAGTGTTTGCACGCGAGTGAAAACCCCTTTATCACGCCTAAACTCAGTTTAGGCATGATAAGAAGAAACTCGCGCGAATTTTCCGCGCAGCGCCCGGCGCTTCGCGCAAAGCTCCCATTAAGCCCTATGGGACTTTGCGCGCGTGCGCGAGGTAGCTTCGCGCGAGTTAGAGCACAAAGCGGTGATAACTTTGCTAGTGCAAAGGTTATCACGCCTAAAGTCTTTTAGGCGTGATAACTGAGTTATCACCGCTTTGTGAATCAAGGCCAATGTATTAATTCCCAGCTAATAGGAGTAATACAGTCCCTTTCCTCCCTCTCCCATGCAATGTTGATTGGCCAGTTTCTCACTTTGTATGCGTGTGGACTGCATAAAATGTTTCTCTACCATTGTAAATGTAGATTATTGACTTGAAAAAGCGGAGGGAGGTCCTCCGCGTAACGCGTTGTCATTTTTAATAAATTCCTACTTTTTTACTGCCAATTTTATTAATTTATTACTGCCTCGATTAGCTCTGCTTGCAACTAACATTATAAGACTATCCAGTCGCTGCTCACTGCGCCCGATTGGCTCCAGTAGAGCAGATTTCCTGGTGGCTGTGTATCCCGTCACAACGAGGATCCTGGGTGCGCTGACGTCACATCCGGCCGGCGGTCGTGGAGAGCCCGGTCCCCAGCTGTAAGTGGGACAGAGGCGTATCGTGGCCAAGTAAGCTATGCTAGCCGCTTTTGATCCAGGTGAGACCTGACTGTTGGGAAGACCCACTAGTTTGAATGGAATCTCTGAGCGCCTCTTCCTCTTTGTTTCACCCATCAGAATGTCAGTGCACATCGTCACTCCATAGTAACCAGTCTCCCATCACTGTCAGGCAACAGTCCTATGTGTGTTTAAGGCTTTACCACTCACTGCAAAAAGGAACAAAGCAACAAACAATTTTTTTAAATTTAGCCAGTCTATTAGTAGTAGTGGAAGGTTATACATAGAGTTGCATTCCGATGGTCCCCTTACCTCATTTATGGCCTTATTCAGTATTTCCAAATAGTTTTATAGATAACAGCTTTCTAAGTCTCAGATATGTTATAATAATAACTAACATATCCACAAGTATGCTATAATAATATATAACTAAGAAACTCACCAGCATGTGTTAACAATAATTTTTGACTAGATCAAGACCCAATTTGAGGTCTTTGGCAGCTAGCACACAACCCTGGAAAACTTCTTTGAGGGAAAAATTAGTTAAAAAACTGGAGAAGCTTCTCAGATTAATACTACCTCCCCCCCCCCCCCCCCCCCACCCCAATACATAAGCCCTCCCCAGGTCTTTACTAGCTGGATTACATGTGCATATAATTTATGTCATCTTAGTGTATCCAACCCACTCCTTTCTATATAGTAAGCTTAGTTATCAAAAAAATTATAACAACGTGTGTTCCAATTATACTCTACACAACACACTGCCTGCTGGTGTGGTATATTACCATAAAGGTAGTCTGTAAACGAGTAAGTGGCTGTATATTTAATAAATGATAACAAAACTACGTTGAAGTGCAAAGAGAGCTGTAATAAGTTAATGCTAATCAGTTCTGTAAAGTCCCACTAAAAATGATCATAATTTGTATATGCATGTTTAACATGGTGTATTACAAGTAACAGATTTTTTTTTACAGTAAGATTCCCAGCTGAGATGCAAAATATAATTTAAAATATATTTCTTTTCACATTAGCCTTTATCGTGTCTTGAAATGACATGCACATTTTAACAGCACAATGAAATAAGATGTACAGTGTGAAAAATTATTCATACTTGTTATTAAAGAATTCTGTTTTATTATAATTGGAGAAACATCTAATTAGCTTTGATTCAGATAGTGTAATAGCCTAACAATTAGAGACTCTGCTGTAAATTGTTTACAAGGTCATTAAACCAGATTTCTGATTTAATTCTGCTTAATCTAATATTGAAATGAGCTTAGCTTCCCCTCACGATGCATAATTAGTTACAATTCAATGGATCTTCTCTTAAAAGTTGATATTAATATTTATTGATCCGTAGAATAGTTTATTTGAGATTTGTTTGGAAAAAGCTCCTGTGTATCTGCATACTGTCATTTCACTATTTAATTAAGCTCTCCCAAGCGTGGTTACTTAACTAGAACCATTACTGAAATTATTTTGGCTACAAGAGAAAAAAAAAAACTAAAAACTAATCAACAGAGGAATCTGAATTTACCTAATACCACAAAATAGCTTACTTAAAGACTACCTCGGGCCCAAAAAAAAGTTTGACTGGCTATACATATATAAAGTTTACATCTGGTACATTGCATTGGATAGAACAGACTCACATTTATATCTGTAGTAGCACATCCAGCTTTCTCCTCGTGTTGATGCCTTGAAAGTACACCCTCAGCATGGTGACCTCCCCTCCAGCCTGGTGCCCTCCCCTGCACCTCCCTCCTGTTTCCTCTGCCTGCCTGAATCAGATTACATCTCTTTTCCCAGTGTGCAGGAAAGAGGAGACACAGCAGTACAGCTGCAGCCTTGTCATGTCTGTTTGCTATAACTCTTATTCCAGATGTCTTGTCTGCCTGCCTGGATTCTATTACATCACTTTTCACAGTGTGTAGGAGAGAGGAGACACAGCAGAACAGCTGCAGCCTGTCTTATCATGTCTGTTTGCTATAATTCCTATTTCAGATGTCTTGTCTACCTGCCTTGATTAGATTACATCTCTTTTCACAGTGGTTGTGGGCTGGGAGAAGGACATGAAGGAGGGAAGATGGAGTTATGACATACAGTGGAATGCAAAAGTTTGGGCAACCTTGTTAATCATCATGATTTTCCTGTATAAATCGTTGGTTGTTATGATGAAAAATGTCAGTTAAATATATCATATAGGAGACACACACAGTGATATTTGAGAAGTGAAGTGAAGTTTATTGGATTTACAGAAAGTGTGCAATAATTGTTTAAATAAAATTAGGCAGGTGCATAAATGTGAGCACTCTTGTCATTTTATTGATTCCAGAACCTTTAAAACTAATTATTGGAACTCAAATTGGCTTGGTAAGCTCAGTGACCCCTGACCTTTATACACAGGTGAACCCAATTATGAGAAAGAGTATTTAAGGAGGTCAATTTTAAGTTTCCCTCCTCTTTTAATTTCCTCTGAAGAGTAGCAACGTTGGGGTCTGAAAACAACTCTTAAATGACCTGAAGACAAAGATTGTTCACCACCATGGTTTAGGGTAAGGATACAGAAAGCTTTCTCAGAGATCTCAGCTGTCTGTTTCCACAGTTAGGAACATATTTAAGAAATGGAAGACCACAGGCTCAGTTCAAGTTAAAGCTCGAAGTGGAAAACCAAGAAAAATCTCAGATAGATAGAAGCGACGAATGGTGAGAACAATCAGAGTCAACCCACAGACCAGCACCAAAGACCTACATCATCTTGCTGCAGATGGAGCAGTGTACATTGTGCAACTATTCGGCGCACTTTACACAAGGAGATGCTGTATGCAAGAGTGATGCAGAGGAAGCCTTTTCGCCGCCAACAGCACAAACAGAGGCTCTTGAGGTATGCTAAAGCACATTTGGACAAGCCAGGATCATTTTGGAACATGGTGCTGTGGACTGATGAAACTAAAAATGAGTTATTTGGGCATAACAAGGGGCGTTATGTATGGAGGAAAAAGAACACAGCATTCCAAGAAAAACACCTGCTACCTACAGTAAAATATGGTGGTGGTTCCATCATGCTGTAGGGCTGTGTGGCCAGTGCAGGGACAGGGAATCTTGTCAAAGTTGAGAAAGCATGTATTCTACTCAGTATCAGCAGATCCTGGAGACCAATATCCAGGAATCAGTGGCAAAGCTGAAGCTGCGCCAGGGCCTAAACACTGCTCAAAATCCGCTAAGGCATTCATGCAGAGGAACAAGTACAACGTTCTGGAATGGCCATCTCAGTCCCCAGACCTGAATATAATTGAAAATCTGTGGTGTGGAGCCATCAACCCTGAATGAACTAGAGATGTTTTGTGAAGAAGAATGGTCCAAAATACCTTCAACCAGAATCCAGACTCTCATTGGAATCTACAGGAAGCGTTTAGAGGCTTTAATTTCTGCAAAAGGAGGATCTACTAAATATTGATTTAATTTCTTTTTTGTGGTGCCCAAATTAATGCACCTGTCTAATTTTGTTTAAACGATTATTGCACACTTTCTGTAAATCCAATAAACTTCATTTCACTTCTCAAATATCACTGTGTGTCTCCTATATTATATATTTAACTGACATTTTTTTATCATAACAACAAACAATTTATACAGGAAAATCATGACAATTAACAAGGTTGCCCAAACTTTCGCATCCCACTGTAAATACCCTAGCATCCCTTACACCTATCTTTAGGAAAGAAAAAAAATGCCTGGGCCCAATTTCAGACAAGGGCGGGGATTTCAAGACCATATGTGGAATGCAGACCCTAAGGGTGAGAAATCCATT
Organism: Hyperolius riggenbachi; assembly: GCF_040937935.1. Taxonomy (NCBI): domain Eukaryota; kingdom Metazoa; phylum Chordata; class Amphibia; order Anura; family Hyperoliidae; genus Hyperolius; species Hyperolius riggenbachi. The sequence goes on along the minus strand of NC_090646.1, from coordinate 187,814,736 downwards.
CTTTATTATTTGCGATTTAATATATCTTGGCACCTTATTAGCTTTAAAGTAAACTGTAATTTATAATATAGGTACTCTTTAAAGAAACTCTGCAGCCAAAAACAAATGGCTCAATATGGACAGGCTGCGATGTTGGACTCACACTTTCATAAAAGACTTCTATGATAAAGCCAAACGTTAATAGTACCTTCATATTAGGTGATATCTTCAAACAGATCCTATGGAATATAGCATCATATTAAACTGGAGGTAAAACTACGTACTATGCAGACTTTCCTCTTCTATATTGCTGTCCGAACCACCAAAACAAGCCCCATAGAGCTCTGATGGTTTCTCAAATTTTACCCAAGTTATTATCTCAAAGTCCAGGCCAATGCTCTATGGCCTGTCATTCCTTCGCCCATTTCTGTGTCCACCCCTGACCTCAACCCTCCCACCTCTGTCCCTGTTATAGCCTCTTCTAGGCACCAATGTAGAAGACAGGCTATAGTCAGAAGAAAGGGCGCTGGCAGTCAGTTCTTTATTCAAATTTTGACCCAACCATTGGTACTCATTGGGCCTCAGTAATAACAGCAGCCAGTGTACAACCATACTACCTATTTAGTACAATGTGACATTACAGGGTGAAGTTGATATATGTGCTGTTTTTTTTATTAACCACTTCAGGACGAGAGCAATTTTCGCATATCAGCGCTGCTCCCATTCATTCGCAATAACGTTATTACTCCTTATCACAGCTAATTGATCTATATATTGTTTTTTTCAGGACATATTAGGCTTTTAGTTTGTGACAATTTTGTTTAGTAAATACCTTCGGTTTTTTTATGCATTTTAAAGGAAATTAAAGAGAACCCGAGGTGGGTTTGAAGAATATTATCTGCATACAGAGGCTGGATCTGCCTATACAGCCCAGCCTCTGTTGCTATCCCAAACCCCACTAAGGTCCCCCTGCGCTCTGCAATCCCTCATAAATCACAGCCGTGCTGTGAGGCTGTGTTTACATCTGTAGTGTCAGTCTCAGCTGCTCCCCCGCCTCCTGCATAGCTCCGGTCCCTGCCCCCGTCCCTTCCCTCCAATCAGCAGGGAGGGAAGGGACACGGGCGGGGACCGGAGTTCTGCAGGAGGCGGGGAGAGCAGCAGACTGACACTATAGAGATAAACACAGCCAGCTCTGACAAGCTGTTTGTCAGCAGCGTGGCTGTGATTTAGGAGGGATTGCAGAGTGCAGGGGGACCTTAGGGGGGATTGGGATAGCAACAGAGGCTGGGCTGTATAGGCAGATCCAGCCTCTGTATGCAGATAACATTCTTTTAAACACACCTCGGGTTCTCTTTAAGGTAAAAAAATAGAAAAAAAAACACTATTTTTCCATTTCCATCCAATATAGCTTTACAATAAACAGTGCTAAGTATAAGTTAAACCCACAAATTTTATTTGCTTATCAATCCTGGTTATTACAACATTTAGATTATGTGCCTAGCACAATGTATGGTGACAATATTGTATCTGGAAATAAATGTTTTTTAATTTCTCATTATACACCATCGATGATTACGAGACCTTATTTGCAAAAATAACAGTAATATACCCGCATGGTGTACATATTTAAAAAGCCAAGTTCCTAAGGTAACAATAATTTTTTTCTCTTATATTCTGTGACTTTGTTTTCATTTTACAGGTCTTATATTTTGGTACACAATATACATAATATGCAAAAATGTAATTTTTTGCATATTAAGCAAAAAATTACCAAACGAGCGCTTTAGACCCCCCCCAAATCCCCTGGGGGCAATCAGGCTGGCGCTTCCTGGAAGGGGCAGAGCTTTCTGCTGTAGCTCTGCCTCTCCTGCCGTCAATCGCTGCGCGGATCTCCGCGAAGGAAGAGTGAGATGGGCGGGGAGAGGCAGCGATCCGCGGCGATTGACATCAGGAGGCAGAGCTGCAGCTGAAAGCTCTGCCCCTTCCAGGAAGCTCCAGCCTGATTGCCCCCTGGGGATTTGGGGGGTCTAAAGCGCTCGTTTTGCAGCGAGGATGCGGCGATTTAGATCTAATGAGAGGACTGAAGCGAACTAGCAGGTAAAAACAGCAATTTTTGTTCGCTTCAGTCTCTCTTTAACGGTGTCTCAGAGGGGCTCACAATCTAATCCCTACTATAGTCATAGGTCTATATACCGTGTAGCGTATGTATTGTAGTTTAGGGCCAATTTAGGGGGAAGCCAATTAACTTATCTGTATGTTTCTGGGATGTGTGAGGAAACTAGAGTACCCACGCAGACACGGGGAGAACATACGAACTCCGTGCAGATAGTGCCTTGGCTGGGATTAGAACGAGGGACCCAGCGCTGCAAGGCGAGGGTGCTAACGACTATGCCGCCCATGAAAAGATGAAAAATTATCTCCTAGGAGAAAACTTAGCAAAAATATGAATTAAATAAGGAACTTGTGTTACTCAGTTCAAGATGTGTCTTAACCAGCTATCTTAAAAATATAAGAATTTGAAAGGTAGTAATGTATGAAAAAAAATAATAATTAACCCATTCGCGTTCCGTCGTTTTCACTTGAGAAATGTTAACCTCCCATTCATTAGCCTATAACTTTATCACTACTTATCACAATGAACTGATCTATATCTTGTTTTTTCCACCACCAATTAGGCTTTCTTTGGGGGGTACATTTTGCTAAGAGCCACTTTACTGTAAATGCATTTTAACAGGAAGAATAAGAAAAAAACGGAAAAAATCATTATTTCTCAGTTTTCAGCCATTATAGTTTTAAAATAATACATGCCTCCATAATTAAAACTCACGTATTGTATTTGCCCATATGTCCCGGTTATTACACCGTTAAAAATATGTCCCTATCACAATGTATGGCGACAATATTTTATTTGGAAATAAAGGTGCATTTTTTCCGGTTTGCATCTATCACTATTAACAAGTTTAAAATAAAAAAAATATAGAAATATTTCATCTTTACATTGATATTTAAAAAGTTTAGACCCTTAGGTAAATATTTATATGTTTTTGTTTTTTTTATTGTAATTTTTTTTTTTTTTTATATTAAACATTTTATTTGGGTATTTTTGGGAGGGTGGGATGTAAACTATAGTTTTATAATGTAATTGTGTGTTGTTTTTAATGTTTTTTACTTTTAGTTGTAGTTTAACTTTTTGGCCACAAGATGGCGGCCATGAGTTTGTTTACATGACGTCACTCTAAGCGTAACACATGCTTAGAGTGACGCAGGGGGAAGGCAACGGCCAGAAAAAGCACAGCTTCCGAGAGAAGCTGTCGCTTTTTCAGCGAGGGAGAGGAATCAGTGATCGGGCACCATAGCCTGATACATTGATTCTGTGGCAACCAAATCCGCGGCCGGGAATGCGCATGCACGCGCGCGATCGGCCGCGGGAGCGTGCGGCAGCGCGCATGGTTCCTGGACGTAGTTTCTACGTCCAGGAACCAAAATAGGTTAAGCACTGGGTCATAGATATGGGTTCCTTCGAGACTAGCATTGAGTACATTTCTCACATGCATTGTCAATTTTATGTCAGTGCAGAGGCACGCTATTCATTTGTTGAATGGAAATACATTTTGATATCCACAAAATGTGCATACTGTCACACAAGGGCCACAACCACAGAGGCCATATGTGAATAATCAGCTTATCAGAAATACAAACTCAATGTAACTGGTTCTCTTTAAAATATACGTGCAGTGGGACAGAAACTCTTTAACTGATTATATCACTGTGTACATAGTCCATATTACTTATAAACTGTCTTATCTTTATATTCTTCCTTATTAGCAGATCATTGTAATTTCACCTGTTTCTGCAGTCACAGGGACATTGCCCCAGACATCGTTCCATCCCTCTCCCAGACACGCCCCACTAATGGCATCCTTCCTTCTCTAGTCTTTATGCTGCTCCTGACTGATCAGAACTAACCCAAATAACCTATTTTCTACAAATATCCAAGTCCTTTGCTCCAGAAACTCTTTTGCCTGTATATTGGAGATGGCCTATAGATGACACCTACTGCAAATACAGATGCTACAAACAACGACAGTAAACTATACATTAGAAGTCAGGCTGTTTTTTCTTTAGACTTTATGCAGCCCTATGTAGTCCGCTGCCAGCTCAGCTGAAATGGACGGAAATGAGACCCAGATTACTCTACTGGTCAGGACTACAACTGTTTATAAATGTTTTAAATGCACAGGTTCAAAACATGCTTTCTTGTTCTATTTTAGCATTTAAAAGCATTGATAGTGACTAATGTTCAAGATCAGTGACTAGGTTTTTATATTATAACTGATATGTCAATCATATATATACACTAGTGTAGCAATTTCTAAATAAAGCAAGTACAAGCCTTAAAAATAAATCACCTCTTTGTAGTTACTCTGTTAGGTTCAGTACGATCTTTTACAAATAAAGCAGTTTTAAAGAGACACAGAAGCGGAAAAAAAATATGATATAGTGAATTGGTTGTGTACTATGAATAATTACTAGAAGATTAGCAGCAAAGAAAATATTCTCATACTTTTATTTTCAGGTATATAGTGTTTTTTCTAACATTGCATCATTCTATAATATGTGCACATTACACAACACTCAGCATTCAAAATGAGTCTTTCAGAGCAGTCTGTGAAGTAATGACCTCTCCTCTAGCAGAAGAAAAGTAAATAGTCCAGGAACAGTTGAGATAATAAAAGTCAGATAACAGCCCTCTCCACGACTAACTTATGCTGGGAATACACGTTTCGTTTTTGCCTTCGTTTTAGCCTTCGTTTCGATTGTGCCTTTTGTCCTTTTCGTTCCCGAAATAATCAAACGTACGGTTAATATCACCACCCACGGTTTCGTTTTTTTTTTCGATTCTGATGGTTTTGTTTTTCCAATGATCGAAGGCTGCAAAGAAACGAAACGAAAATCCCTTTTTACAGGGACGGACTAACATAAACGAACATATAATCGATCTGAACAGCCATCAAGCCTACCAATGGCTCGATTAGATGGATAAAGAGAGATAATATCAAACATGTTCGATCACTAGTCGTTCGTTTTTGGGGTCTATTAATCGAAACTATAATGAGATTATGACTATTTTCACATACGTTTTCAACACTCGATTCGTTTACTGAACGAATCGAAGGCTAAAACGAAGGCAAAAACGAAACGTGTATTCCCAGCATTAGTCGGAGAGCTTAATGGCTTGTTTGCATAGAGATAACAACTGGAGTTTCTCAACTCTTCCTGTACTGGAAACAATTACACTGATGTATCTGATCTTAATGTTTTATTTCTTAGCTGTGCTACACATACAAATCATAATATCATCATTTTTTTTCGCTTCAGTGTCTCTTTAAGGATAACACACTATGGAACGCTCTTATTCTGCCTAGACCTCTGTTGCTAACATTCTGGTTACTTACTGCCTTACTCAGGGTTGTCACTAAAGACATGAAGTGGGGAAAATCTCAACTGAGGCAATGGCCTCAATCCACTAAGATCATGCTGGTGTTAATAAAGCAAGAGAAAACGTACCACCACACATCAATCTGTATTTTCAGTGTTAAAGGGAAACTTAAGTCATCCCAAAAAAAGAGTTTTACTCACCTGGGGCTTCCAATAGCCCCCTGCAGCTGTCCGGTGCCCACGCCGTCTCCCTCCGATCCTCCTGTCCCTGCCGGCAGCCACTTCCGGTTTCGGCGACAGGAGCCGACAGGCTGGGAACGCGGGTGATTCTTTGCGTTACCGGCCACAATAGCACCCTGTATGCTGCTATAGCATATATCATATACCATATAGTAGCATAGAGGGCGTTTGCTTAACCTCCCTGGCGGTTTATTTATTTTGCCAGGGAGGCTGAAATGGGGTTTTTTTTAAATTAAAAAAAAAATATTTCATGCAGCCAACTGAAAGTTGGCTGCATGAAAGCCCACTAGAGGGCGCTCCGGAAGCGTACTTTCGATCGCCTCCGGCAATCGAAAGTAACAAGATAGGCCGCAATGAGCGGCCTATCTTGTTTCGCTTTCCTCGTCGCCATGGCGACGAGCGGAGTGACGTCATGGACGTCAGTCGACGTCCTGACGTCAGAGCCGCCCGATTCAGCCCCTAGCGCCGGCCGGAACTGTTTGTTCCGGCTGCGCTGGGCTCGGGCGGCTGGGGGGACCCTCTTTCGCCGCTGCATGCGGCGGATCGCTGCACGCGGCGGATCGCCGGCGATCGGGCAGCACACGCGGCTGGCAAAGTGCCGGCTGCGTGTGCTGCTTTTTACAGAATGCAAATCGGCCCAGCAGGGCCTGAGCGGCGACCTCCGGCGGCATACCCCGAGCTCAGCTCGGGATTACCGCCAAGGAGGTTAAGGTAAATTGTTTAGTGAATACTACATGCCTTATCATCAACTAGAAACAGCTCACAAACGTTATTAAAGACAGGAGATAAGCTTAATGATTTGAAGCCAATGACTGTAGCTCCTAACTGACAGTGGTTCTAACCGGCCTCAGTCCACTGACGCAGAACTGTTTTAATGGGCTCAGACCCGCTTCCACAGTAAAATCTAAAATTTCTAAATACATTTTGTGTTTCAGTTACTCTCCAGCTGTGAGGAAACCTGACTGATGTGGACATTTCTAGCAAGGTGTATGAAACCTGTTATTTTTCCAGACAGCACGAGTGTTATTGATCCTCCACTTGGCTTGCCAGGTTTTCATTCGCCTGTGTATGGAATGATCACACTTATGTACAGGATGCAAAGGACACAATGTGCAGTGCTACTCAGCTTCCAGCGCTGATAAACATATATGATATGTAACTACACTTCATGACTTCCTCTGTACTTTCATTTCAATGCTTTCTCTTTGAAAAATATTCATGACACAAACCCTTCAAACTATACCATCATAGCAATTTTACCTTTGGAATTTTGCTTATTTTTAACTAGGAAAAAAAAAAAAGTATAAAAGGAACAAACAAATATTTTCTAAAGTGAATTTTGAAGATGTTGTGTTAAATGCAGGAAAAGGGCCAAGCAACTTTAACAAGGGCCATATTGTAATGAATTCTGACAGACTCCTGATCTCTTATATGCCAGGTCTTGTGAGGTGTCCCCAGGATTCAGTGGTTAGAGTCCATTAAAGGTGCACATGTATTTTCGCCATCTACTAACGATATTTATCGGGCGTTGCTGGAGCCCAAATGACCCCTTGGACCTTCTACAGCTGCAATTAACATTGTGGTCTATGCTCTGCCTATTTTACCAAAGTGCCTCCAGTGCCCACATTACCTGCTTCGCCATCAGTAAACCAGTGACAGGATTATCAGTGTCCTGATCCCATAGAAGAGCTACTGCAGTACAGAATGCTGAAATACTTAACAGGTCATAAGAAAGGAGATTTGATGAATGGCATCCCTTTCTGATTAGCAGCAGACATGAAGTAGACCATCAAACTAGCCCTGCTAGCAGTAAAGTACACCTGTCATTATGGATACAATACCACTCCAGCACAGTGTAAACCCAGTCTTAAACACAACCTGTAAGGAAAAAATTGCCCCTATGGGGTTCTTTGAGCAGTGTTTAGGGTCATTGTCTTGTTGAAAGATCCAGCCCCAGCGCAGCTTCAGCTTTGTCACTGATTCCTGGACATTGGTCTCCAGAATTTGCCGACAGTGAGTGGAATCCATGCGTCCCTCAACTTTGACAAGATTCCCAGTCCCTGCACTGGCCACACAGCCCCACAGCATGATGGAACCACCACCATATTTTACTGTAGGTGGCAGGTATTTTTCTTGGAATGTTGTGTTCTTTTTCCTCCATGCAGAAAGCCCCTTGTTATGCCCAAATAACTCAATTTTAGTTTCATCAGTCCACAGCACCTTATTCCAAAATGAAGCTGGCTTGTCCAAATGTGCTTTTGCATACCTCAAGCGTCTCGGTTTTTGCTGTGGGTGGAGAAAAGGCTTCCTCTGCATCACTCTCGCATACAGCATCTTCTTGTGTAAAGTGCGCTGAGTGGTTCAAAGATTCACAGTGAATCCATCTGCAGCAAGATGATGTTGTAGGTTTTTGGTGCTGGTTTGTGGGTTGACTCTGACTGTTCTCACCATTTGTCGCTTCTGCCTATCCAAGATTTTCTTTTGGTCTGTCACTTCGAGCCTTAAAGGGACACTGTAGGGGGGGGGCGTCAGGGGAAAATGAGTTGAACTTACCCGGGGCTTCTAATGGTCCCCCGCAGGCATCCTGTGCCCGTGCAGCCCCTCACCGATGCTCCGGCCCTGCCTCCGGTTCACTTCTGGAATTTCAGACTTTAAAGTCTGAAAACCACTGCGCCTGTGTTGCCGTGTCCTCGCTTCCCCTGATGTCACCAGGAGCGCACGGCGCAGGCACAGACCATACTGAGCCTGCGCAGTATGCTCCTGGTGCCATCAGCGGGAGTGAGGACACGGCAACGCAGGCGCAGTGGTTTTCAGACTTTAAAGTCTGAAATTCCAGAAGTGAACAGGAGGCGGGGCCGGAGCATTGGGGAGTTGCTGCGTGGGCACAGAATGTCTGTGGGGGACCATTAGAAGCCCCGGGTAACTTCAACTCATTTCCCCTGACCCCCCTACAGTGACCCTTTAACTTAAACTGAGCCTGTGGTCTTCCATTTCCTCAATATGTTCCTAACTGTGGAAACAGGCAGCTGAAATCTCTGTGACAGCTTTCTGTACCCTTCCCCTAAACCATGATGGTGAACAATCTTTGTCTTCAGGTCATTTGAGGGTTGTTTTGAGACCCCCATGTTGCTATTCTTCAGAGAAAATTAAAAGAGGAGGGAAACTTACAATTGACCCCCACTTAAATACTCTTTCTCATAATTGGATTCACCTGTATATGTAGGTCAGGGGTCACTGAGCTTACCAAGCCAATTTAATTAGTTCTAAAGGTGTTGTAATCAATAAAATGACAACAGTGCCCAAGTTTATGCACCTGCCTAATTTTATTTAAAGGGAATCAGAGACGTTGGGGGAAAGCTCTTCTACATACCTGGGGCTTCCTCCAGCCCCATATGCACGGATGGCTCCCACGCCGCCATCCTCCGCTGCCTGGATCCGCCAGTGCCGGGTCCCGTCATTACCGCCAGTCGGCCGGCAGACGCGGCCAATTGTCAGCATCACAGGGGGCTCCCTCCATATAAGTACGTGTGAGGCTGCATACTGCGCAGCCGCATGCGTACGGGTATGGAGGGAGCCCCTGTGATGCGGACAATTGGCCGCGTCCGCCGGAAGTGACGGGACCCGGTACCGGCGATAGAGGAAGCAGAAGATGGCGGCGTGGGAGCGATGCAGGCTTATGGGGCTGGAAGAAGCCCCAGGTATGTATAAAAGCTTTTTCTATTTTTAATGAACGTTCCTCTCTGGTTCCCTTTAAACAATTATTGCACACTTTCTGTAAATCCAATTAACTTAATTTCACTTCTCAAATATCACTGCGTGTGTCTACTATATGAAATATTTAACTGACATTTTTCATCATAACAACCAACGATTTATACAGGAAAATCATGATGGTTAACAAGGTTGCCCAAACTTTTGCATCCCACTGTAAGTACCTATCCTTTGGGGGTGGGGGGGGGGGGGCAGCTCTCCCTGCTGCTGGTCACACTTGGAGGAGGGGGGGTTGCCTCTGCACCTCTCAGCTCCTCCCCGGGTTGTACCAGCAGGGCTTCTGAGCAGTGAGAGGGCTTGAGGCTCTGTTTATGCTGCTCCCCTTTCATAAAAGCATGGGGGCCCTTCACCCCTGTTAACATGCAAAATGTTTTGCATGGACAAACCCCTGCAGGGCAATATTTTGCGGCGTAGTTAGTGTAAGACCCTGCATATCCTGGCAAGATAAAGCAAATGCAAATTTGTACAAGCTGTGCTCTTAATTGAGCCGATCAGGCTAAGTTTGCAGCCAGATGAGTAAAGTTCAGCTCGCACACATCTTTTCGTTGGTTAAACAGCCTGCTGATTTATTGGTTGGAACTGCAGGATGTCAGTCAGCACAGAGTGCTTCAGTTCCAGCTGCTGTCATAAGGGTGCGCTGCAGCCAGGAGTGGCTGAAGTGCCTCCATCTAAAGGCTTTCACTGGATCTACAGTGGTTGAAAGAAAAATATGAAGAGAAGTAAAAAGAATAACCGATCCATTCCCAGATATAGAAAAGCAAAAAAAAGTCCCATTTGTAACTGTAGAGTTATAATATGTAAATTTAAAATGCCTGTAGCTGACAAATATATTTTGTGAACCTTGCTAGGCTATTCAGACAAACTGAATGTGATCAGTAATTTGATATTGAAACTAAAAAGTCTCAGTCACAAATCTGTTTGTCAGTTGACGTGACATCTCTTCAAAAGGCAATGAATGCAGAGTCTTCCTCTAACAGTGTGATCTATCCTGCGGAGAAAAACACAACCTCTTTTGCTTTTTTCCCAATCATTCTACTCCTTTCCGGTGAGAAGTAATTTAATTTTCAATTTGTATGTAACTAAACGTGTTATGCTCCTTTCTTCTTGTGTTTACCTTGCAGACCTGCATTTCATTCTGCACTTCTTGAAGTTAAATAAACATAAGTTAGGCTCAAATCAGAGACATTTCCACTTGGTCTGATCAGGGAAACAGAATCAGCGGCTGACAAGGTTGCAGAATCCGTGCTACTGCTATTCAGGTAACCTGCTTTCTTATGACAGTCCTAATATCAATACAATAAAAGCTAGAGGAGGCCAGGCAAAATGAAAAAAAATCACATCATGCTCAGGATAAACACAAATCAGGACAAATATTTAGATCAGTTTTCTCAAATATCATGCAAGTATTGTTACTTTAAAGAGGAACTACAGTGAAAATAACGTAATTTTTTTTTAACGTGCTTAATTTTTACAATAATGATTTATAATTGATTTAATCAGTGTTTGCCTATTGTAAAATCTTTCCTCTCCCTGATTTACATTCTCACATTTATCACATGGTGACATCTTTACTGCTGGCAGGTGATGTCTGTGGAAGAAGATGCTGCTTTTTTGGCAGTTTGAAATAGCTGTTATTTCCCACAATGCAACAAGGCTCCCATAATGTGATGTCAGTACCTAGGTTCTGACATCACCCTGTGGGAGGGGTTTCACCAGAATATCAGCCATACAGAGCCAGCTGATGGTCCGTTTGAGAAAAGGTAAAGATTTTTTTGTGGGAAAGGGGGTCTCAGCTACCGATTAGGATGAAGTTCAATCTTTGGTTACAGTTCCTCTTTAAAGTTCCTCTTTTACTTCATAAAAAATGCACATTATATGCACATTCCCATAATTTGCATTCATTTATTTTTCCTATTAATATGCTGTACTTTTAGTGAGCCATCACCAGGTAAGGAAGGCCGTATACTGCTACTGTGACTGACTGGGTGGTCGTTTCACCACGTAAGCCCCATACGCACACTCAACAGCAGACTTTTAGACTCTCACAACTTTTCTTGTGAAACACCTAAAAAAATATCTTGCTATTGTTCAAGCAGCTGATAAGACTGATAAGAAGTCAATTCAACATTTGGATTGACTTGTTATTAGTCTTATCAGCTGCTTGAACAATAGCAATAGATTTGTTTTAGGTGTTTCACAAGAAAAGTTATGAGAGCCTAAAGACTGCTGTTGAGTGTGTGTATGGGCTTTAGATGTTTGTTTAGAAATCTGGCTTTGTGAAATCGGCTTTTCAGAAGTTCTTCTAAAAGGTGCGTACACACGCACTACCAGCGGCAAAGACGGGTCCGCCGGACCCTCCCACTGGGCGGTCTTTTAGCCGACAGTAGCGCATGTGTACGCGCTGTTGGCTGACTGATAAGGCTGTTTCTGAATGATCCACTGGTGGATCGTTCAGAAACAGCCTTATCAGTCCGCCGACAGCACGTACACACACACTACTGTCGGCTGAACGTCCGCCCAGCGGGAGGGTCCAGCTGACCCGTCGTCGCCGCTGGTAGTGCATGTGTACGCACCTTAAAGGTGGCCACTAATGATCCAATCTTTTTCATCCAATTTTATTGAAGTGAATATATTAAATGGATAATTTAGTCAGTTCCTTATATGACATAGAAATTGTAAGATTGGATGAAAAGATTGGATCATTAGTGGCCACCATTAGGAGCAACAACTTGGATATATATATATATATATATATATATATATATATATATAATATATATATATATATTCAGTATATAGTACAATACATTATTGCACAACGAGAAAGACTGGGCATCTGTCACTGAAACGCTTGTTTAATTATTTCATCTTCTTGGCGCTTAAAACATGGCATGCACATCAATCACATAGGTAAATCAAACCTGTGTTGGTGGAGGTGCTTGGGGTTCAGGGCTCGGGTGACCAGGGGGTGGTTGGATGGCACTACAGCCGTTTCACGCCAAACTGGTACTTGCTCACGTGCTAGATCCTTGGTAAGGGGCGCTTCCCTCAGTGCCCCTTAGAAGACCTCTAGCAAAATGTTCACGGTTGGCCAAAGAGGAGCCCCCTGAGATACTCTAACATGCATATTATGATTTCCTCCCCCACCCCTCCCCCTACATTCAATCCTGGTAATCGAAGATTATATACTAGTTTGCAACCTTTACGATCTTGAATGATCGCATTGGCTTTCCTAATTCCTTGGGAGGAAATATACCCCCAGAGGTCTCTTTTAGGACACAGTTGCACTCCCAAGCCTCTTTTAGAGGGGTTACGTAGGTTTTTAAAAGGTTTTTTCAATAAATAATTAATTGGTTTTACAGTGGAATGGGTAGAAAGCAATGTTACTGCATTAAGGTCACATAGGTAGTTTGATATTTTGCACTCACCCCCACGTATGTATTTATCAGAGTGATGCCTTACACAATTTTGTTCAAACGTTATGGCAATATGCATGTATGTGATTATTTTTCCCCAACAACAATCAAGTTTAATGTTTATAAATTGTCACGTTGCAGCAGTTTGTATGCAATACACAATGTACCACTTGTATGCTAAACACAATCTCCCATTTCCTCCACGGTCTTGCCACTGGACGGCGAGCCCCCGCCCCTTAACCTCCAACCCTCTTGTCACAACTCCACACACCAATGACGTGCGCTGAAGGCCGGCTTGTCAAGTCTATACAGGAAGCCGCACAGCGCCGTCCTTACCAAGGATCTAGCACGTGAGCAAGTGCAAGTTTGGCGTGAAACGGCTGTACTGCCATCCAACCACCCCCCTGGTCACCCGAGCCCTGAACCCAAGCACCTCCACCAACACAGGTTATGATTTACCTATGTGATTGATGTATATGCAATGTTTAAGCAGCAAGAAGATGAAATAAATGACCAAGCGTTTCAGTGACAGATGCCCGGTCCTTCTCGTTGTGCAATAATTCTCCGAGTTGTTTTCCTCACCGGTTGCACGTCCTTCAGCTTGAACTCTCAGCAGCAAAACAGGTGCTATCAGGGGTGAATGTCAATGCCATATATGCAGACAAAATCCTCCACCCTCATAAAAGTTTACTGAGTGCCGAGTGTCCTATTCTACTGTAATATATTACAATAAAGTCCAGACAGACGTCTGCGGTGATGAGAATTCATGTACTTCATAAGACTGGGATTATACTTTCCTGCCTAGTATCTGGTATACAGTGGTCAGTGCTGAGTGCCTCGTTCCTTCCCTGCTCAGTTTCTGCATAATTTTAAGTGAAGTTGGACTTTAAAGGAAATGATCATTACTGTATTCATATATTTTATTAAAGCATTCCCCAAAATGCACATCTTACAGCCATGAAGCAGTCACAGCCCAATTTTAGAATTTTTATGTTATGGTTCCCTACATATTGCACCTCTTGCAGATGAACGGTCCGGTCCACCTGCCTCCAGAATACAATTATCACCTAACCTAATGTCAACTTTCAGCTCTGAGCAGACTGAAAACCATTTTGTAATGTTTACAATTTTACAAATTCTTCCCATTCCTCTTCTAAGAGAATTAGAAAGGTGCGCGCCAGACTAAAATAAAAAGTAAAGTTACATTTCTTTGCACAACATACATTTAAAGTCAAAGACAGGAAAAAAAATGTATCTTCATTTTGCACAGTCTGGGAAGGACTACATAGATTGGGTCCAAACCAACATTACACAGTAATAGATCTACATCAGTTTGGACTCCCAGAGCAGTTTGTAGACAATGCTCTCTGTGAAAACTGTGAAACCTGCTACAGCCAAAGCTGTGCGTAAAGCTAGGCTGTTCCAGCTGGATGTGTTTAACAATCCATAAAATGATTAAACAAGACATTAAACAACTTTACTAAACTTCTACACTTTCTTTTATTTGATACAATGCACAGTAGAATCTGAACTATAAATGAGCATCCCATACAGCAGTACTAAGCAGCGCTGAGTAAGCTTGACCACTGGTGTACTTGAATACCACTGGCATTGCTTTGCCCATTTTGGGGTAGAAACATCCCTTAGGTTGATAACAGGCTTATCAGAAATAGACCTATTAATGCAATAATAACACAAAGTACAAAATCCTGAATAGCAGCCAATTTCTAAGAATTTTTTTTCTGATCTGCACCAAATCATCATAAGACTAGAGATCAAGTTCAAACCAATACAGGCTTTCTTCTCTTGTTTTCATTTTATATGTAACTTTCCCCTTGAGAAGCTGAATGGAATTTCCCCTCTTCTGCTGTCATACATTCCTATCGTTTCTAGTGCTGTGCATTTGTTACAGCATGTTAAAATAGTATGTCATTCTTTTACAAACTCAGCTGTGGATCTCTAACATGACCACCCTCTTTGGTAGAGAGACTGCAAGGAATTGTGATGCACCAAGGGGACTCCACCAAACCTTGTCATATTCATAGGAGAGAATTTAACAACAACCCCCCCCCCCCCCCCTGGAAGGATTTTATTTGAAACCTAAAATATATATCTCTGTTTTCTGATTTAAGCCAGAAGTGTAAACAAAGACAATGGAGCTGATTTATTGAGCAGATGGAAAAGGAAGCATTTATGTTCCAAGCTGTGCTGGAGAATCTGACAGGTGACTTCAGGCTGTTTGATAGGGCTGTCTCTGTAGATCCATAGCAACCATTATACATGAATATTATTATGTATTAATATAGCACTAACATCTTCAGCAGCACATGTCAGAGTACAGAGTTCAGCTAATGCTTGCATTCAGCACAACACATGCACGATATGCTGCATTGTCCATTACAGTCTTGAAAAATGTGCAGGATTGTATAGTACCCACAGCGCACAATACGGCAATGGACACGTGTAAAAAGGTCTATAGATTCAGTGCACTCATCTGTTGCCTGTATATTGGTTGGTGTGCTTCAGGGCAATGCAGTGGGTACAGTGTGAGTATACCTTATGACAAGAAACAGATTTAAAAGAATAAAATAATGTGAAGGAAAGATATTTTGCAGGACTATGTGTCCAATGTCATACTCACAACACAATAACTGACTGAATTGGACAACTGAACTTCACAGGTTTAGGAAGAGCTGTCCATCCTCTCCCCTGTGATGTTAAGACCTTGATTTAAAGGAACACTAGCAATTAAAATAACTTTTTTATGTGCTAAGGCACACATTACCACAGGTACTAGATGCTATTTCTTTCTTAACACAGCTTTGCCTCTAAGCTGTTAAAATCATCCCGTCAGTTCCAGATACAAAAAGTGTAGAGCTCTGCAGGACTAGACTATGTTGCTATCAGCTCCTCAGTTTATAGTTAATTAATCACCTTGATGAAAGAATCTTATTTAGATGGTGGTAAGGGGTTAAGATTTAAACAATGTGGGCAATATCCCAATATACAATTTACTTTTTCACCTGAGTTTTCTCCTAGGTGATATTTTCATACACTGTCATAAAATGCTATTTAAACCACCAGCAAGCAAGAAAATGCTCAAAATAATTTTTATAGTGCCGCTTCACCAACGTTTTGGTACTTTTTCAGTTGTAAAATGCTAAAAAATTTAGTTTACAGAGAAGATGAAATTATCTCCCAAGAGTAACTCAGGTGAATGTATTGCATATGGGCCAGTGTGTTTATTGCCTTCACTTCTTTGAATGCTTACAAATATATTATCAGGATCTTTATCAGTGGTCTCTCTCTCCCAGATGGAAAGCACACATCAGCCTAGGAAGTAGATTTAGCCAGACGAGTAACCTCACAAGCAGCCAGTCAGTACATATGTCCTTTACTGCTTGTTATATTACAGCAAAAGACTACCTGTTACCTCTTCAGATCAGCCTGCTCCTCAGACTCTCCTGCATGCTGTGACACAGTAAAGTATATTTGTGGGCTATGTGAGGAATGATGAAGTAAAGCCCCCCTAGCACTAGTGGTAATGTGTACCCAATATAGAGTATTAAAAAAAAAAGTTGTTTGAATTGATAGTGTTCCTTTAAGCAGGATTTCTGACAACACACATAAAAGTTACAATATATAGCAGCAATACACGTTTTAATGCATTTCTAGTGAGCATGGTATGCATCAGAAATGCAAACAAGTTTGGAAAATGCACAATGTGTAAAAGAACCCTTACCAAATGTGATTTTTCTGCTATCACTCATCTCCCAGATTCACAGCTGGCCTCATTTCTGCCCTATTTAACACTATACCTGCCTAGCCCAGACACCCAACTGATGCTATGCCTGGCCTCTAGACCAGTGCAGAGAAAGAGCAAACACCAAAAGTTCAAACACCATAGCAGCCTCACAGCATGCCATGCCCGTTGAGGTCCTTAGCACTTGGGGAGGTGGAATTACAGCAGCAAAGGAAAAAAGGATAGGGTAGGTACAGACACAGAATTGCTGTTTTGAGAAGAATAGGTCCATTAAAATGTTCTCACTATACACAGTTCTTTCTGGGTTTACCACGGTTATTAAAGTTTCCATAACCTTACAAATACACCGGGCAGCACAGTGGTTGGAACTCCACGGTTCGAATACCAGTCAAGGGCACTATGTGCACGGAAGTTTGTATGTTCTCCTGTGTCTGTGAGGGTTTCTTCTGGGCACTCCGGTTTCCGCCCATATCCCAAAAACATACATATAAGTTAATTGGCTTCCCCCTAAATTGGTCCTAGACTACTACAGATACACTACACAATAGATAGATACATACATAGACATATGACTATAGTAGGGATTAGGCTGTGAACTCCTCTGATGGACAGTTAAAGGGGCATTATGGCGAAAAATTTAAACATAGAAAATATGTGCAAACAGACAAATAAGAAGTACGTTTTTTCCAGAGTAAAATGAGCCATAAATTACTTTTCTCCTATGTTGCTGTCATTTACAGTACGTAGTATAAATCTGACAGAAGCAACAGGTTTTGAACTAGTCCATCTTTTCATAGGGGATTCTCAGCAAGGCTTTTATTCTTTATAAAGATATTTCCTAAAATAATTTAAACAATGATGCTGGCCAGCTTCCCTACTCGCTACACAGTTTTTTTGGCAGTTGGACAGAGCAACTGCCATTCACTAAGGCCTGGAGTACACCAAAAACCGCTAGCAGATCCGCAAAATGCTGGCAGATTTTGAAACGCTTTTTTTTTATTTTTCTGTAGCGTTTCAGCTAGCATTTTGCGGTTTTGGGAAGTGTTTTTGGTTTAGTAGATTTCATATATTGTTACAGTAAAGCTGTTACTGAACAGCTTCTGTAACAAAAACACCTGCAAAACCGCTCTGAACTGCCGTTTTTCAGAGCGGTTTGCGTTTTTCCTATACTTTACATTGGAGGCAGAAACGCCTCCGCAATCCAAAATCTGCAGCAGCCCTGGAGTATGCGTTTCTGCAAAACGCCTCCCGCTCTGGTGTGCACCAGCCCATTGAAATACATTACCCAAGCGTATCCGCAGCCGCAAGCGGATCGTAAAACGTAGCCGAACCGCTCTGGAGTGCACTAGGCCCAAGTGCTTTTGAAAATAAATAAGTCCCTGAGAATCCCCGATGAAGAGATGGACTAGTCCAAAACCTGTCGCTTCTGTCAGATTTCTACTACCTACTGTAAGCGACAGCAACATAGGAGAAAAGTAATGTATGGCTCATTTTACTCTGGAAAAAAAATGTACTTCTTATTTGTACTGTATATGTTCGTGCATTTTTGAAATTTTAAAATTTTTCGCCATAGTGCCCCTTTAAGTGACAAGACAATATACTCTGTACAGCGCTGCAGAAGATGTGAGCGCTACATAAGTACTAAATAACAATAATACATTACAATATTGGCAAATAGGCACATAGTTAAAGAACCTTCAAGATGAACATATTTGTTAAACTAAATTTAAACAGGCAACCTTCTTAACCACTTGAGGACCCTGGGCTTTAACCCCCTTAAGGACCGGCCACTTTTTTTCCATTCAGACCACTGCAGCTTTCACGATTTATTGCTCGCTCATACAACCTACCACCTAAATGAATTTTGGCTCCTTTTCTTGTCACTAATAAAGCTTTCTTTTGGTGCTATTTGATTGCTGCTGCGATTTTTACTTTTTATTATATTCATCAAAAAAGACATGAATTTTGGCAAAAAAATGATTTTTTTAACTTTCTGTGCTGACATTTTTCAAATAAAGTAAAATTTCTGTATACATGCAGCGCGAAAAATGTGGACAAACATGTTTTTGATGAAAAAAAAACCCATTCAGCCTATATTTATTGGTTTGGGTAAAAGTTATAGCGTTTACAAACTATGGTGCAAAAAGTGAATTTTCCCATTTTCAAGCATCTATGACTTTTCTGACCCCCTGTCATGTTTCATGAGGGGCTAGAATTCCAGGATAGTATAAATACCCCCCAAATGACCCCATTTTGGAAAGAAGACATCCCAAAGTATTCACTGAGAGGCATAGTGAGTTCATAGAAGATATTATTTTTTGTCACAAGTAAGCGGAAAATGACACTTTGTGACAAAAAAAAAAAAAAAAGTTTCCATTTCTTCTAACTTGCGACAAAAAAAAATGCAATCTGCCACGGACTCACCATGCCCCTCTCTGAATACCTTGAAGTGTCTATTATCCAAAATGGGGTCATTTGTGGGGTGTGTTTACTGTCCTGACATTTTGGGGGGTGCCTAATTGTAAGCACCCCTGTAAAGCCTAAAGGTGCTCATTGGACTTTGGACCCCTTAGCGCAGTTAGGTTGCAAAAAAGTGTCACACATGTGGTATTGCCGTACTCAGGAGAAGTAGTACAATGTGTTTTGAGGTGTATTTTTACACATACCCATGCTGGGTGGGAGAAATATCTCTGTAAATGACAATTTTTTGATTTTTTTTTACACACAATTGTCCGTTTACAGAGAGATTTCTCCCACCTAGCATGGGTATGTGTAAAAATACACCCCAAAACACATTGTACTACTTCTCCCGAGTACGGCGATACCACATGTGTGGCACTTTTTTGCACCCTAACTGCGCTAAGGGGCCCAAAGTCCAATGAGTACCTTTAGGATTTCACAGGTCATTTTTGTTTCAAGACTACTCCTCATGGTTTAGGGCCCCTAAAATGCCAGGGCAGTATAGGAACCCCACTAATGACCCCATTTTAGAAAGAAGACACCCCAAGGTATTCCGTTAGGAGTATGGTGAGTTCATAGAAGATTTTATTATTGTCACAAGTTAGCAGAAATTGATTTTAATTGGCTTTTTTTCACAAAGTGTCATACCTTTGGGTGTCTTGTTTCTAGAATAGGGTCATTTGTGGGGTTCCTATACTGCCCTGGCATTTTAGGGGCCCTAAACCGTGAGGAGTAGTCTTGAAACCAACAATGTCGCAAAATGACCTGTAAAATCCTAAAGGTACTCATTGGACTTTGGGCCCCTTAGCGCACTTAGGGTGTAAAAAAGTGCCACACATGTTGTACCGCCGTACTCGGGAGAAGTAGTATAATGTGTTTTGTGGTGTATTTTTACACATACCCATGCTGGGTGGGAGAAATATCTCTGTAAATGACAATCTTTTGATTTTTTTTACACACAATTGTCCATTTACAGAGATATTTCTCCCACCCAGCATGGGTATGTGTAAAAATACACCCCAAAACACATTATACTACTTCTCCTGAGTACGGCGATACCACATGTGTGACACTTTTTTGCAGCCTAGGTGCGCTAAGGGGCCCAACGTCCTATTCACAGGTCATTTTGAGGCATTTGTTTTGTAGACTACTCCTCACGGTTTAGGGCCCCTAAAATGCCAGGGCAGTAATTAGTGGGTGTTTAGAGGAGAGAATAGATGTAAACACTGCGCTTGGGTGGTGATCTGATGTCGGATCTGCGGGCGATCTATTGGTGTGGGTGGGTGATCAGATTGCCCGCAAGGGGCAGGTTAGGGGCTGATTGATGGGTGGCAGTGACAGGGGGTGATTGATGGGTGGCAGTGACAGGGGGTGATTGATGGGTGATTGACAGGTGATCAGTGGGTTATTACAGGGAAGGACAGATGTAAATAATGCCCTGGCGAATTGATAAGGGGGGGGGGGTCTGAGGGCAATCTGAGCGTGTAGGCGGGTAATTGGGTGCCCGCAAGGGGCAGATTAGGGTCTGATCTGATGGGTAACAGTGACAGGTGGTGATAGGGGGTGATTGATGGGTGATTGATGGGTAATTAGTGGGTGTTTAGAGGAGAGAATAGATGTAAACAGTGCATTTGGGTGGTGATCTGATGTCGGATCTGCGGGCGATCTATTGGTGTGGGTGGGTGATCAGATTGCCCGCAAGGGGCAGGTTAGGGGCTGATTGATGGGTGGCAGTGACAGGGGGTGATTGATGGGTGATTGACAGGTGATCAGGGGGGATAGATGCATACAGTACACAGGGGGGGGGGGGTCTGGGGGGGGTCTGGGGAGAATCTGAGGGATGGGGGGGTGATCAGGAGGGGGCAGTGGGCAGGGTGGGGATAAAAAAAATAGCGTTGACAGATAGTGACAGGGAGTGATTGATGGGTGATTAGGGGGGTGATTGGGTGCAAACAGGGGTCTGGGGGGTGGGCAGGGGGGGTCTGAGGGGTGCTGTGGGCGATCTGGGGCAGGGGGGGGAGAAATCAGTGTGCTTGGGTGCGACATAGGGTGGCTGCAGCCTGCTCTGGTGGTCCCTTCGGACACTGGGACCACCAGGGCAGGAGGCAGCCTGTATAATACACTTTGTAAACATTACAAAGTGTATTATACACTTTGTATGCGGCGATCGTCGGGTTAACATCCCGCCGGCGCTTCCGTATGGCCGGCGGGATGTTGCGGCGGGTGTACGGAGACAGGCGCCGGCGGAGGATCGCGTCACGGATGACGCTATCGCTCCGCCCATGCCCTTACAAGGACCGCCGCCTCTGTGGGTGAGCTGGTCCTTGCGGGCTCCACTTCCCGGCCGCCCCTGTGCGTTAGGCGGTCGGGAAGTGGTTAATGTTGCTAATACAATTTTCTTCTTGCGTACCCTTATTCTGGGAGTAGTGCTTATCACATAATAACACTGGAATATGGGATCTATTTAAGAGAGTTGGCCATCCTTAATCAAGTAAATTCAGATTTTAAAAACAATACATATTTCTTTGGGTTATAGTCTCTTTTAAAGAAACAATTGCACTTTTTCTGACAAAAAAGGGCAAAGCTTGTATACGATAGACTAAATTCAGCCAGGAGAGATGATAAAAACTGCCTCCAGAGAAAATCTAGCGGATGAACCAGTGCCTCCGCTATTGCCTAAAGATCTAAATGCTGGATCTTTTTGACACATTTGACATCTATAATTGCATCCAGCAAAATTTGATCTGTGTAATATCTACCTGGTTTCATTCTATCTCTAGAAAATGGCCTATGCCTTGTGTGCCAAATGATGAACCCTGACACCTCTATTACTGTGTGTCTATGAAGTGTGGGAATTTGGTGAAGGCCAATGTTCTTTGGTTTACAGTCCAAATTTCGACTTATCAGTTCTGAATGTTTATTAAGAAGAATTATTCATTAAACCACACAATAATGAGAGAAATGTATTCATATGTTAAACAGAAAACAATTAATTGACTGATTTCTATTCACTGGCTGTTACTGTTTTAATAAAACCAAGAGAATATTACATCAACAAAAGGTCTGATGTGATTTCAAGCATGTTGCAAAAAGAGAGTCATATCTTGCTCATCATCCATTTTTTTGTCAAGGCACACACTTCTTTAAATTCTTTCTTTATTTATATCCTAATTGAAACTATCACACAGTTGCAATTAAACTTATCACACCCATCATTCTAGTTTCACTCACTGTTTTTTTTACACAATGCGCTTACTTAGCGTCATTAAGCTTCTATGTTATGTATATATTAGGGTGACATCACAATGTCACTTTGTGAATGTTAATTTACAGTAGGAAATATGTAATTGTTTGCTGTGCCAAATACCATTTACAAAATTCTCAATTCATAAGTAATTTATAGTGTCAGATATGCCAGGTGTGATCTGGGAATTCACTGGCTGAATACATGCTAGAAACAAAGTGCTGTTAGTGAGCTGAAAAAGTTTGGGAATCTTAGTAATGCATACCACGTTCACTAATCCTAACAGGTGCAATGAACAGTAAAACTGCCCAGTGTTATTACTGGCTTGAGAACCTGTCATGACACCATGCGTGACCAAAAAGGAAATACTGGAGTGCAGACACAAACACATACACAGAGTACAGGCTATATGTATTTACGATTGCTCCAAAGTCAACTTCTCTGGACCTATGGAGCCCTGGCAAACACTATACAATTGTGCCTTGTGTTTCCAGATAGGTACTAAGCCTCAACTCTTCCTGAGCAAGGCCACACAGCTACCGGTATTTCAAAGAAATTCTCTTTGGTAAAGTCAGTAAAATGACCCAGAGGTCTGTGCACACTCCCTTTGGTAAAGTCAGCAAAATGATCCAGAGGTCTGTGCACACTCCCTTTGGTAAAGGCAGTAAAATGGCCCAAAGGTCTGTGCACACTCCCTTTGGTAAAGGCAGTAAAATGACCCAGAGGTCTGTGCAAAAAGTGCTGAGCTGCCAGCAGGGTGGTATATTCTTCCTCTGCACAAGGCCATCACCTGACCACACTACCTCCTCCCTCTGCTCCCTCCTAGGGGGCACATGGAAATACTGGGCAGGGTCATTTTTTTTACTTACAGGGGAAACAGGCTAGTGCCCTCTAAAAGCTCCTCTCTGACTACCTCTTATGAGTGATAATCAGACAGGGAGTTTGGGCATCTATCGGACTGCTGTTTGACCCAGCCAAGCCGATTGTGCAGAGCAGATTATGATATATTCTACGTTACAGGCATTAAAAAAAAAAATCTGAAGTAAAAATTTAAATTATACCTGCATGTTTATTAAAGAGACTCTGTAACAAAAATTTCAGCCTTATTTCTTCTATCCTATAAGTTCCTATACATGTTCTAATGTGGTCTGTCTTACTGCAGCCTTTCCTAGTTGCACAGTGGCTGTATTATCTCTGTTACATAATCTAATCTTCTTTCCTCTGACGGCTTTGTCGGCTCGGGCAGGAATGTGCAGCTCTGCTTGTGATAGGATAGAAGCTATACACACCCGCTCCACGCCCCCTGCAGGCTCTGTGTGAGTCACAGACTGAGCTTATCTGAGCCTATCACAAGCTGGTTAGAGGCCATTTGTCTTTTGTTTGTAAACACTGCCTAAAACTGGCAATTACAAGCCAGGATTGCAGCAGGGAGTGGCAGAAACAACACAGAGGGGCCCAGGAGAACATAATGAATAGAATGGTATGCTTTTTATTGTAAGAATTTTAGAGTACAGATTCTTTTTAAAGTAAATGCATTTTGTGGAAACTGCACATTTATTTTAGTTTTAGATTCAATGGGAAAGATTTTCTTGTGCTGTTTCAAGACAGGGTGTTTCTTCCTCTGGTCCTTTCCTAGTGTGGCTAATATACTAAGAACGGAGAACAGTGGAGAAAGCTGAAATATTGAAGTAGCCTAATAAACATGGATAAGATGTTTCTAACATGGCTCCATAGTAAAAGTCCAGATGTTAAACTGGCCTGCCTGCAGTAGGGCCCTATCACCAAATAAAAACATCTGGTGTATTATAAAATGAAAAATATGACAAAGGAGACCCTGAACTGTTGAGCTGCTGAAACAGAGTAACAGGAAAACCTCAGCAACTTACGGTGTTGAGAAAAGAGGTTCTGCAACATAGTGGTAAACATGTCTCTTGTATTTAACAAGTAGTAAACCATGGCATTCTTTTTTTTATTATGGTTTAGCCAGTGCCACAACTTTTTTTGGAAATAGGGCTGTGTAAAAAGTCTCTTGTAACATACATCACCTGCATACGTTTTAAAGCAGACCTAAACTCAGAACTTCCTCTCTGCTCTTAAAGGTACGCAACAGCATAAACAACCTTTAAAGAACAAAACATTTGTAACAGCTGATAGAAATCCTGCAATAAATCTGTAGTGTTTCTACTTCCTGCTTTCATGGAAGCAGACATATTGTTAACATCTTGTGCTTTCAAATGAGCTTATCTGCCGTGGCAGTCAGCTGAAATTGGAGAGATCAGATTACAATTTTTGATTAGACAGACGAGGAGGAATTAGACAGGCTAAACTCTCTAAATACATACAGAGTGCATTTCTCTATGTTTTCCTTCTGTTTTGTGCAAGAGTTCAGCTCCACTTTAAGCCATCGTTTCCATGTTGGGAAAACACGATGCAATTTCCCATCCAATCAACGGGTGATTGGACAGGAAGTTGTATCATGTGTACATGTCCAAACTGCTCCCGATCGATAAAGGGATTGATTTAATAATGATAACTTCACAAAATCTATCCTTTTTTCTGAATCGAAAACGGATCGGAAATGCCGGAAATAAATCGCTCGATTCCCACGGATCTGGTGGGAAATTGCATCGTGTGTTGCCAGCATTACCAGCTGAAAGACTCACCAGCTTAAATGAGTCTGGAAATAATTGGAGAAACTGATTATGTGCATTACAGCTGCAAGGACAAAAGGGGTTATCTTTAAACATAAAAGGCTAGCAGAGATAAACAGTTTAATAGTGTAGGGTAGCTGTACATCTAGCGATTCTGATTCAACTTGACAAAGCGATCAACTTTATTGGGCTATTGACTTCAGTATGGTTGATCGAAAGTCGATTGACTAGTGGCCCACACACTACAAGCGATATTCGATGCGATTCACCTTAGTGGATCGATCTGACTGATGTTGTGCCTCCATGCTATGAATGCAAAAATCGATTCAGAGTTGATCGAATGACAGGTGAACAGTAGCCTGCTTGATCGACCAAGCTGATCGATTCAACATAATTTCAGCGACTTTTCATCAATTGGGCATACTGGAAACCCACTCCATCCTCTTTCGAATCGATAAAGTGATCAAATCCAATGGTCGTTTGTTCAGCCAGATTTTAAGATGTATGGCCACCTTTAATCAAAAGGACTCCTTGGGATTTTCAGCAGCACAGCACAAATGCTGTTTTAGCAATATTTCAGGGCATATTATAAGCAAGGAAAACAGAATTCAAAGTTTCATTATATTAACTGAAATACTAAGATCCTTTTACATAGCACATATTAGACTTCAAGACGACTACAAGTAAAGAAAAAAGTAAGCAGTTAAAATCTGACAGAAGCGACTAGTCCATCTCCTCATGGGGGATTCCCAAGGTTCTCTTTGTTTTCAAAAGCATTTCCAGTTTAACTGCCAAAATACTAAGATACCAGCAAGCCTTCCTACTCACTTGCACACTATTTTGGCAGTTAGACTTTGCAACTGCCGTCCACGAAATGCTTTACAAAACATAAAACACCCTGAGAATCCCCCTTGAGGAGATGTATTAATCCAAAATCTGTTGGTTCTGTCAGATTTTAAATGCTTACTATTTTCAGAACATTGGTCCTTTAATATATTAATCCTACAGCAACACCTGTGTTAATTTATGACTATGGTCAGTACTTCAGACTTTTACCAATATACTAACAATAGACAATTATTAAGGCTTCCTGCAGTTCTGGGCATGTCCTCTTGTGCACGGTTTTCTAAACACCATTTGCAGTCGTAGGCGACATAATGTTGTTTCCTACCCATGCAACGTTGGGTCAATGGAAAAATGCAGCCTACTGTAAATTTTCACTTATGCACAACAACCCCCCTTCCAAAAGGCCAAAAGCAGCCCATTGATGTTAAAATGGGTTGCGAGTTTGAATGCGTTATTTCACAAACTTTCGTTTGAAGACAAATGCTGACATTTGCTTTTAATTCAGGTATAGTGGAAATTCACTAGTGGTTCAGCAAGCCTGGGGTGAGTTTTCTTCTCCAACATTCAACCTTACTAAATTAATCAGAGGGTGACAGGGTTCATGAGAATATTAAGCAAGTGAAATGTCTACATTCCCAAGATATAAACACTTATTTTGTAGTGTAAGAAACAGGTTAAAGAGAACCCGAGGTGGGATTTAATTATGTTAGTGGGGCACAGAGGCTGGTTATGCACACTAACACCAGCCTCTGTTGCCCCATGGTGTGCCTCCAAGACCCCCCTGCGTGCCGCTATACCCCCCGCAGTGCTAGCGCCACGCAGCGTGTCGCCAGCACAATGTTTACCTAAGCCTGTCTGTTAGCGCCGCTTCCCCGCCTCCTCCGTATCGGCGCTACCCGCCCGCGTCACTTCCCTCCCCCTGATTGCAGGGAAGTGACGCGGGCGGGTAGCACCGATACGGAGGAGGCGGGGGACGAACACGGTAAATCCAGCGCTGGAGACTTGGGCGCAGCAGCGCAGGAGACTTGGGCGCAGCCGGCGCCACCATAGGCCGTAATAGGAACTACGGCTATCGCAGGCACAGGGAGTAACTTCAGCGCCGTCAGAAGACGGACCTGAAGTTGCTTTTAAAACAATAATTCGGATTCCAGAGATTGCTGGAAGCCGAATTATTTCATTCCCCCACTATCCATGTCGGCCTGGAGGGGGAATAGTAATTAACACGGCCCGGACTTGTGCGGCAGCAGGATCAGCCATATACTGGCTGTGTCCTGCGCCCAAGTCTCCGGCGCCGTTCTCTCTCGTACGCGCGGGGGAGCGGCGTTAACAGACAGGCATAGGTAAACATTGTGCTGGTGACACGCTGCGTGTCGCTAGCACTGCGGGGGGTATAGCGGCGTGCAGGGGGGTCCTGGAGGCACACCGTGGGGCAACAGAGGCTGGTGTTAGTGTGCACAACCAGCCTCTGTGCCCCACTAACATAATTAAATCCCACCTCGGGTTCTCTTTAAGCAACAGTAAATTTTTACTGCTATTTGTATCTCTGGTAATTCTCCTTACTTGCTGGTTTTGTCCCAGTAACAGTCAAAGAGTTGAGGAAGTAAAGGTGAATCTCCCAAATGGAGACACAGACAGGCAGATGTTCTAATCCTTTCAAAATCACCCTCACAACATTGTTACCTGGGATACAAGAAACATTTGTTCAATCTTTATTCTTTTGTGTTCTATGAGGTTCAAACTGAAATGAAGAACCTGTCTTCACAAGCCCATCGCCCTAAGGAAATCACTAGGCCATCTACAGATTCCAATTAATCCTTCTCTCATGAGAAAATACTTCTAAACACAGAAATACAAACATATCACACTGTTTATATCCTTGATGTTTAAAAATGTATTCTAAAAACAGACTGAAAACAGTAGCTTCAAGATGAACTCCTTACCTAGGATTTTGTATCTATTTAGGGCCTCGACAACTCACATCTCTTAAAACATAACATGTACAATCAAATTGGTGTGAAAAAACAATAATTTCCCAAAAATAAGGACAGTGTGGATAGGCTGATCCAAGGCTCAAGGAGCTTACCGCATTTATTCTCAGTATCATAAAACTGAATTGTTGTCAGGTTGGCCAGAGTTGTGGTAAAGCTGCAGTAGTAGGATTTCAGATTATGCTGGCACTGCTGTCTGTTCTGCTGCACAAAGTGTGGAAAAAACTTAACCAAATACGCCAGCTTGCAAACACGTCCACTATTTTCACTGGAGTTGGTCAATCACCTTGCCACTCCTTCGTACTTGATGTTTATTGCTCCATGTATACTGAATGGTGTGTTTTCTTGACAATCTTCAAGCATTATTTTGTATACTGGAACATAAGTAGAGATTTCACACAAGTGGTAGAAGAGGTGGAAAAATAGAGCATTTTAACACTTGTTAACCTTCTAGATAAATGAGGCGCATGTGAGATCAAGAGGGAGAGACAGTTAGGTGCACTATCTGCTGCAGACACTGTTTTAGCTTAAGCATTCATTCACATCATACGTGCTGCCGTGCGCATTTAGGCAGCGCATATGGTGTGTGATACGCAAGAACGACAGAAGTGCATAGACAGCACTTTTGCCGTTTAGATCATGTGCGCTGTGCTGCGCAGCAATGCGATGCGCTATCGCACTGCTGCATGCATTAGTGCAGCGCTGATCCATTTACTGTAGTGAATGGGATGAGCAGCGCAGCGCACAGAAGCACACATGGTGTGTGATCGGGCCAGTCTGTGTCAATAATGTGAACATGGCCTCAAGCAGCCAGCAGTAATCCGTCCAGTAAGCCTTTCTTGACCCAGACCAGACTACTAATTAAAGAAGAATGCAAAATACACCTCTCCCCAACATCCTACCCAGACCATTGCTGAAAGTGACCAGCAATATGTGACCTGGCCTGATGTACAGACCCAAATCCCAGCCAGTCCATGCAATTACTCCACAGTAGATTAAGTATGGCCTTCTAACTCTGAAGACTCGTACACACACTCGACAATGACAAGTGAACAATGTCAAATGCACATTTGAATTAAACAATGGCCCAGCGCCAGTCTGCAGGTCGGATTGTTAGTGGGAGCGTGAAAATGAGGAATTTGAAGTGCAAAATTCACCACACGTGATTACTTTGAATGGAGCAATCATTTCTCGTTTTGCAGTGTGAACAACTAACACAGATTATCATCTGAACTGATCTGTCAGGACCAATCGGTCTACATCAGTGCTCCTCAAATTAGCCCTGCGGGCCGAATGCGGCCCCCTGAGGCTTTTTTACCGCCCCCCCACACACACACACACAGAATGTATTACTTATAGATGCGGTCGGCTACATCTTCAAATATTGGTGGTCTGCATATAGAATATGATGTGATTTTTTTTTCTTTAAAGAACTGTATGGTGTTTCCCAGCCACAACTGCTGCAGCTCAAAGTGGCCAAATGGAAATTTTGTGGTCCTGGATACCACAATGCGTGCGATGAGATGTACTCCATCAACATGACTACACCTGTAGGCCGGGAGATAGACTACAACTACCAGCATGCCTAACAAGGGAGAAGCCACTGGAAGGTAATTAATGCTTGCTGCCCCCAACAGCCCAAAATATATATTTATAAATAGTCTGAGGGGAGTCAGCAGCTTCACAAGTGTTCAAGTCTCAGGGATAGTATGCACGCAACTGAGGGTGCCCAATTCCCTTTTTGTATATAAGAAATAAGCCCAGGGAGTTGCATCACGCAGCTCTAATGTATTGCTGCTGTGCATCTACTTTGAAATTGCTCAGTAAATAAGAGCTGTGAGCTGTAACTCCCTGGGCTGATCTCATATATATTTGCTGCTGGGAGCCCTTTAAACTCTTTAGCTATATTCTATTCAGTGCTTGTAAAGATACACTGATACTATGTGTGTGTGTGTGTGTGTGTGTGTGTGTGTGTGTGTGTGTGTGTGTGTGTGTGTGTGTGTGTGTGTGTGTGTGTGTGTGTGTGTGTGTGTGTGTGTGTGTGTGTATGTGTGTGTGTATACACATACACACACACATACATACATAAATATGTGTGGAACCATCATGCAAGGAAGAATTACGACAAGGTGCCAGATACTATAAAAGGTGTGCTGACCTCTCGCAGATTATCTTACATCATTTTGGTGATGCCACCCAGTACTTGGTCAAACCCCCGCACTGGATTAATGGATTACACTACAGAATGCAGCTCTTAACGTGATTTGAATGCTATATATAGACATCACTTGTATACTGGAAGATGTTTTTACTTTACCATGAATGAAAAGTTAGGAACAACCAAACCATCAAAAAGGCTTTAACTTCTGATCTCATATTAGGCACCTCGTAAAGTATCCTACTGCAGGTTTATTCTTTGCAAGCTGTTTTGATATAGGGCAATATCTGATAGCTAGTAGGAGTCACAAAATGTTAAGTGCTACAATTTTTACACAGCTGTCATGATACTGCATCATTTAGATGGCTTACTGAATAATTTTGTTTAAAACATTTTGTAAAAAAATAGAAAAAGGGCTTAATATTTCTTCATCATAGCAATGCTATGAAATGAAAAATGTACTTATTCTGTAAGTGTGCAGTGGCAAATACTAGTACTTCTAGCTAAGCAGGTTCCCTTGTTTTGAAAAAAAAAAGTATTACAAAGTTACATAGTTAACTTTATGGACAAAAATTAATTTGTAAAAAAATTCCAATTTCAATAAAAACTGAATATATTTCAGTCACCAGGCAGCTACATTTATAAAACTCCTAGACAGCTCAAAACTTGCTTGCAACTATAGCAACAGCACGCTGTTTGGTTGCCAGGACTTCCCAGAATTCTAACCCAGAATTCTATTTACGTAACTGGTTCTCTTCTTTCTCAGAAGTTTGCACAATGCAGCAGATACAAATACTAGATATCCCGCGACCTATTTTTAGGTTACGTCTAAGTTCACCCAGGCATTTGAACTGTGCGTCAGCTGTCCAGAAGCCAGAGATTGACTGCCAATCTACATGGCCAGTTGAGGTCAGTAGTTGCCAGGCGGTTGACCTCTGCACAGTTGGAAATCCCAGCATGTCATGACTGCCAAGAAACTTCTACCTGCTGAGATGTATTGGATTGGCACCACCGATAACCCACACTACCTCCTAATCCCAGACAAATAGCGGCATTGAGTGAGAATCTGCAAAGATGCCAGGGATATGGTGGTATTTTGTCATTACTATGTCACTGATCACTACCACTTACCATCATTTCCTGTTAAGATCCAACAAAAACAAAAAAAAACTCATTGCTCTATTGCAATGGCTTCCTATGATTCCATAACACAACCATATTTGATGTAAATACTACTGATAAAACCTTGGCAGATCTTAGAGCTGATGGCTATAGATAGATAGTATAGCAGAAAATAAGAACAATTTGCACACTCACTTTCACGGGTAGTGCCTTCACTGTTGCCTGCTGGCTTAATAGCTTCCCATACTCTTACCCACTCCGGACAAAGCCTCTGCTATTGTCCACTGCTACCTGCGACAGCATTGCCCACATATTTATTACCTGCAGATCTGGGTTGAACTCTGCCTCTGTAAATCCATACTCTATGTCTGTCCAATTCCATATAAAAAATTAGATCTGATGTACACTTTAGTAGTTCACCAATATGTTAGTAATGATGCCACACACAGTGATGTCAGACAGCGGATGGAATAGGTGAGGGAGCAGGAAATAAGACCCAGAGAAATATGTAGTCAGAAGATACAGCAGTGCTGGCGTGTGTACAGTCTGCTGATAAATTGGAAACAACAAATGGCTAGGAACAAGGGGTTTCAAATCTCTTTAGGGGCCAAAACCACTATTGTTGTGTTTACTATTCATATATGTTCTATGAACACAGTTTGCATGGTTAGGCCCACAAATAAATAAGCAAAATATTTAAAGAAAGTTATTCTGTTTAAAACATGCATAGCTGTTCTCTTCAAAAGGAAAAGTTATATTTGCACCTGGGATTCAGGGTTAAGTAAAAATAAATCAATAAATCAATAAAAATGAGTTGGAAGAGGCCCGGCCTGCTAATCAGCTGAGGTCTAAACTAACCACTACTTTTTATTTACATAAATTCATTTCATGAGTACTTATTAAGATAAATATGCAACTTGGTTGCTGCTGTAGAAGAAAAGTAAATTCTGTGCTTTACAAGGGAGACTAAATGGTCTCAGTGAGATAGATGTACGTGCCTCCGTCCTGAAGAATCCTAATAAAAGGTCACTTTTTCACTTGCACTTTCATATGCGGCTATGACATTTTCCAACAGTATTTGGAAAATTACAACTGCCTCAATTCATGAAACAGTTGCCTGACACCCATCCAACCTTCTACTTTTAAGAGAACTCAACCTGAACAAAGTCAGAATTAATTGTTAAAAGGAAATGTGGTGTCATTAGCAATGTCTATTATGAACTCATTAAAAGGAACAACCTTTCTCTCTCTTGTCCTCACTCTCCCTCCCATCCTCACTCTGCTTTCTCTTGTCCAAACTCTACCTCTTCCTGACTCTCCTCTCCCCCTCATCCCCACTGCACCATCTCTCTCATCCCCACTCTCCCCTTCGCCCTCATCCCCACTCACTTCTATCCCCATTCTCCTTCCCCCCCCCCCCCCCCACTCTCCCTAGTTCCCCCTCTCACTCTAGTCCCCCTGCTCTAGGTTTTGGCACCCATGGGAATATTTAAAAACAAATACGCCATTCAGTTACCACTCCTCTGCATTAGTATACCATAACTGAACAATTTTAAATTAAAACAAAATGAATGAGGAAATTCCCATTAACTAATAGGACTGTTCTTTCTGTGTCAATTACGATAAAGTCATGGCAGGCAAAGCACATAGGGCATGTCTCCCATTGGATTTCAATGATTTTAGCAGGGCATGTACATTTAAGGAAGATAACCTGGTTTTCTACCAGTTTAATTAATTAATAAAACAGATTTTTTTCATAGGGACTAGATTGTGAGCTCCTCTGAGGGACAGTTAGTGACAAGACAATATCCTCTGTACAGCGCTGCATAACATGTCGGCGCTATATAAATACAAAATAATAATAATAATAGCAGTAGTAGCTCTCACTACATCACACAAAAGTGTTAAAGTTGAAGGCAAGCAGTCAGCTAAATGCTCCAATGAAATCCATTATGTAACATATACAAAAGGGAAACCGAGAGCCCGATATAGTGTAGTAAGTCCTGTAGTAAATGGAAAATTCTAACGAGTACAATAGATATACTCACAAAGCCGGGTCACCGCAAAGGCAACCACTGTATAGGTAGGTGAGGAGATTATCCCGTCCTCACTCAGGATTAAGAAGTCGCTCTCTGTAGATAAGAAAAAGATGGGTTATCGCCCTCCACCAGGGGTGGATCTTAGGTACTGTGTACAAGTCAGAGGCGCCAACAGGATAGAACAATACGATAAAACGTTAAAAAGGCTTGGGAGGCAGTGGTGGACTTACCTCCCTCAAGCAGACACCAGAAACTGTCTATTCGATTGTTACAGATTTTATTGGCATACTCCAAAAAAGAGACCGCGACACGATTTGCAGATATGAACCTGCTTCCTCAGGCAATACGGTAAAGGAGCATACAACAGAAATTGGTCCAGGTAACACCTGGCATCTTTCTTTTTTGGAGTATGCCAATAAAATCTGTATCAATCGAATAGACAGTTTCTGGTGTCTGCTTGCGGGAGGTAAGTCCACCACTGCCTCCCAATCCTTTTTAACGTTTTATCGTATTGTGTTATCCTGTTGGAACCCCATTATGTAACATGTCATTCCTGCAAAAAGATTATTAATGTTATTTATATATTTGGAATTGATATAGTGCCAATATCCTCTGCAGCACTTTATATAGTATATATTTTTGTCACCAACTGTCCCTCAGATATTAAACTAATTATATAATTTAGATAGCCCAAGAATGCAAAACAGCTACCCTATCATATTCTGTAGCTTTATACGGTAAGAGACCACACTACTTCCAATTAAAATCTAGCATCAGGACAGGCTATTCCCAGGCATGGATTGTTTTCAGCAATATGAAGCACTAGATCACTCAGACCAAACCGTGTTTGTCTTCCTGGGTGCCTCTTGCTTGTCCTCCTCCCCCCCTTCGCCATACAGCAAAACACTCTACTCGGCAGATAACCAACCAGCGTGTCTGCACAATAACCACTCCTATACTATCACCCAAGACAATTACTAACAACGTTAAACGTTAAGTTATTACATTCAGTGAATCCCTTTATAATGGTTCAAACAAAAACCTGACCTTCCCCCACTGTGGCTTACTGGCTATCTTTCACCTGCAACCCCTTGATGCCATGTTTAATTCCTTGTACAGGGGCAAAAGATGTATAAGTAAAATGTCAGCCTCCACCTTATAAAGGCCAGCAGAAGATATTTTGGGATTCATTCAACTGCTGTGAAAGTCTAGATATGATTACTCGATCAGGCCTCCATGCTTGCTTACTGTCATGAGCAGGTCAGACAGGTTATCTTTCAGACAGTGTTGTATGAACCGGCATTACTGCTCATGGCTGTGCTTTAGGTGAAATGACTTGTCGGATTTCTATAATAAGGCTGAGTGCAACATACAAAGTACAAAAAACCATGGAAACCAATCAAGATATACCTTTTCATGATCTGATGCAGGTAGTTAATGCTTATAAATCAGTTTATGGTGTACTAATTATATACCATCTATGCAGTATGACGTATCTGATTCTATATTACCTACCATTGCCAACTCAAAGGCAATCCAAGTTTTAGTGCCAATTCACTCATGAAACTCTGAGGCTGTGGCCTCCATTTACCAATGTAATGCTATTTTGTACAGAAATATATTGCCGTTTTCCCTCTAACCTCTGAATTAGTAAATCATTGGAACAAACATTCTCTTCAATTCAAGAATATCAAGAAGCACACTGGCAATGATCTGGCAGAGCTCTTGATCTGAAATCTGACAGCTCTCTGTATAACATTCACATTTGAAATGGTCTCTGAGAGCAAACAAGCTTCCAAGCTTAGGAAATTCTGGGCAACCGTGTCATACTCATCTATTCCAAATAGAAAGGCTCATATCTGTAGCCATACAAACAACAGCAAAACACTGATGAAATATAAGTCATTTTCCTAGCGTAATTTTAATTATTTAATCCAGCAATGCAGCTAGAACAGACTTCACACAGTCATCACTAGATACTTTTGTTACTTTATTGGTATTATATAATAAAATAATAAACACTTGTGTAATTTTGCGTGTGATCCAGATTGCAATTCTAGTAAACAAAGTTTTACAAAGGCTAAATGACACAGCATGCAAGCAATTAAAAACAGTGTATTCACTAAACTTTATTGACATTTGAGATTGTGGCCCGATTTACAAAGGCATGAGGGCAGTGGAGAACCTGCCTGCTACACCAAACCTAGACTGGATCCTATTATTAAAGTTTGTAGGTCCAGTGGCATATATTATACAACTGTTGCCCTGCTAGACATGACTACAATCAAATGACTGATAGTTCAGTGAACTTTTAGCAATTGTCTTTATTGTTTGATATGACACAGGTGAGAGTTGCAAATCTTTGACACCTATTTTACAAAAAGCATAATCCAGTCCAAGTTTGTGAGTTTACAAAGGATCTCTATGCATATAGCTTAGCTCATACTCGTAGATTTGTAATCAGCTAGGTAACAGCATATAATTGTTCTCCAGGCTGGTTTAGCATGGTTGTCAGTGGTCACTGGTCATGAGGCACCTACACTAGGCATTTAGCAGCTGTTTTACCACTGCTTGCCAATACTGCTCAATGCAGAGGACAGTTACTACAACATAAACACTGCATGATGAAATTTTATATTCACCCTCAAAATCCTGACACATAACTGCTCATACATGGTTAAGCCAGGTGGTGTTCCATCCACCAAGACCAATAGCAGTTTTAGTAAAAATGGTTCACTGACTACACAGCTATCAGTGTGTTCTAGGTAGAAGTGTGTGTGAATCAATACATTAGCATACTGAAGACTTGTTTAAAGGGAATCTGAAAAATGATCCAAACATGCATAACAAAATTGTCTAAAATAGTATCCTTTCAAAGTAGCATATGCAAATAAATCAATGACAATGGGAACCCGAAGCAAATGAAAACAGAAGGGGAATCTTGACTTCGACCATCTTCGTGCACTGACCCTCTGAACATACCTGACATGAGCCTCTTGTGACCTCGCTATCCGCCTGTGTACTGCACCTGTGTAGTAAGTCTAAGCTGCTTGTCTACTTTTATTCATTAAGTTATATGCAAAGATGTTTCTCTTAACTGTATGGACAGTTCTTCCAGTTTTGTCTACTTTTACTTTTCACTTCCTGCTCTGCATAAAGTAAACAAGGTATATATGAGATTACAAAATCCGATTCAAAGTCACCATCCCGTGATACTATCCACACTCAGAACTAATCAAATAAACTTGAGGCGGGACTAAACATTTCAAATGGATTGACTTTCTGTGTATTTCGCAGGGCTGTGGAGTTGGTACAAAAATCATCCGACTCCAACACCTCAGTTTATGAAGCCACTGACTCCAACTCCGACTCCTGGTACCCAAAATTGCTCTGACTCCAACTCCGACTCATAAGTCTAATACTTACCAGGGCTGTTGATTTTGTACAAAAATCATCCGACTCCGAAGTTTTTGAAATCACTGACTCCAACTCCGACTCCTGGTACCCAAAATTGCTCCGACTCCAACTCCGACTACACAGCCCTGGTATTTCAAGCTGCTTATCTATGGAAAGTCTGACTGGACATGTAAAATCTCTGTGTGATGGGGGCGGGACAGGAATAGTGGGGATCAATGGCCCACAGAGTTGTACTGCATTGAGCAGTACATACTCAAATCCAATCAACTGTCGACAGGCTTCTACTAAAATCTATCAAATGCAGCATACCGTGTCTGGGCACCATCTGATCAAATTAGGGATCGATCAGTTGAGCACATTGGGCCATAATTGACCTGTGTACGGCTAATTTATTTCCAGTTCTTTTCTTCATCCCCATTGCTTGTTTTCTGTTTATCACAGCTCTAATTACTGACTTAATTGCATGTCTACAGATACTAATGGGTTTATCAGACACTGTAGTAAGGAATAAAGAAAATGGTTTAGATGAGAGGATAACTCAGGTGAGTCTACACCAGGGGTGTCAAACTCAAATACAAAGTGGGCCAAAATTAAACCCTGGGACCAAGTTGTGGGCTAATCTCGATGTCAAGTGGCCTCCTCCCTTCCCTATACAGTTGCCTGGTGTCTAGTTGTCTGTCCTCCCTCCCCTATACAATTTTCTGGTGATTAGCAGCCCTCCCTCCCCTATACAGTTCCTTAGTGTTTAGTGATCCTCCCTTCCTTATACTGCTCCCTGGTGTCTAGTGGCTATCTCCCTTCCCTACACAGCTCCCTGGTGTCTAGTGTCCCCCTTCCTATGCAGTTCCCTGGTGGCTAGTGGCTCCCCTATACAGTTTCTTAGTGTCTGATGACCCCCCCCCCCCCCCTACAGTTCTATGGTGTCTAGTGCTTTTCTCCTCCCTCTCCCATATGGTTTCCCTGGTAATCTTGGGCTTCACATCCAATATAGCTTCCCTGGTGATCTCAAATGGGACACTTAATGCACTTGTGGGCCAGGGGTCGGAGTTTGACATGTATGGTCTAGATAAGCATTTCCATTACTCAGGCTAGACAAAGAAAACAGGTTGAGAAGGAGGAAAGAGGACACTCATACAGCTCTGTGAATCAAAAACTCTAGGCTTTTGGATTACAGCCTGGCCATATTGAAAACAATAATGCTCTGTTTGTTGCCATAGATA
This sequence comes from Hyperolius riggenbachi, assembly GCF_040937935.1. NCBI lineage: Eukaryota > Metazoa > Chordata > Amphibia > Anura > Hyperoliidae > Hyperolius > Hyperolius riggenbachi. The sequence continues at coordinate 187,776,983 of NC_090646.1, read as the reverse complement.
CAATTTAATAATACAACCTAATGTAAGTGCAGGAGTGGATCTGATAATGAAATGCATAATTAAGTCTAAAAACTAGTAACCATCCAGAAGCAAATGGACCTCTATTGAAACCCCCACAGTAATAAGTACAAGAAAAGACCTGCTTCAGCCTGGTCTAAACGACTGTGTTGCAGAATCACAAATAATAACTGGTATGAGCCATGAGAGTTATTCCTAAATAAAGTGTTACTCCCAAGCAATGCTCCGTAAAAAATAAGTCCATGTGGGTGAAAATATTACTGCATGATCACATAACTGTTCTCAAAATTTCTATTTACATTGAAAAATGATGATGAATCATTTGAATACAAATACTGAAAACAAATGAAAAATTCTGAAATAAAAGCAGCTTTACTGACTTCTTGCAAATCAGGGCATACATGGATTTAGAACGTAAAACTACATTCTAAGGCAGGGCTGGGCAAACTTTGTGCGTCCCGAACCGCAAACCGTGGGCCTTACATTCCTCTCCTAACCCCTCCCTCCCAGCAGAGTCTCGAGCGGGTGGTAAATGGAGATCACTAAAAACGTAGCTGATTGCCGATTCCAGCATCGCATCTCCATGGCAACCGTGCATCAAATGACACGCCGCCAGGACGTGCCAGCATATTACACACTGGCAGCCAGCATGTAATACAATGGTACTTCCTGACAGCGTGTCATGTGACATGCGGTTTCTATGGAGACGTGACACTGAAAACGGCGATCAGGTGATTTTTAAGTTACCCCCAGTTACCGCTCACTCGCAGTCCGGAGTTACAGCGGACCCCGAGTTACAGCAGACCCCGAATTACATCTCCCTGCTACAACTCAGACGGGCAGGGCCGGCCCGCTCATGAGGCGGGGTGAAACATTTGCCTCAGGCGGCAAATCTGCGGGGGCGGCACCCACCCCTGCCGTCAGGGGAGGACAGCCGATACAAGAGTGATGGGCCCAGCCGCCTGAGGCTCCCAAGGGGGGGCCCGGGCCCCCTGCTCACTTACTGCGGCTCCGCTACAGGCCCCCTGCTCCCAGCATGTCATGTCTGGTAACTGCGAGCGGCTGCTGCAGCAAGTGATGATGCCAGCCAATCACAGAGGAGGGTGAAGCCAGTGTCAGACTGAGCCAATGGGAGGGCGGGATTTCCCCCGGTAGGCCCCACCCCAAAGTCCCGACATGCCTGCTGTGGGTGGTCTGTGGTGCATACAAAGACACGGCCAGGCTGGCTGCCGTCCAGCTAAGGAGGGTCTGGGAGGAGGAGCTGCAGGTAGCATGCTGGGAATGGAGGAGGCCTGGTGCTGCTGAAGATGGAGGAGGCAAGATGACTGAGGTGATGGGCTGGCTCACCCAGCCAGACCTCAAGAAGAGAAGTTTTCAATAAAGATCGCCTGGCCACGGAAAGAAGCCCCGCCCACCACGTCCGGTAAGCCCCGCCCACCACGTCCGGTAAGCCCCGCCCCCACACAGCACTTTGGCCTAAATCCTAGTGTCTCTCCGTCCCCCAGCACCCACAGACCTCTCAGCACCCACACTGACCTCTCAGCACCCACACTGACCTCCCAGAACCTACACTGACCTGACCTCCAAGCACTCACACAGACCTCCCAGAACCTACACTGACCTGACCTCCAAGCACCCACACTGACCTCCCAGAACCTACACTGACCTCCCAGAACCTACACTGACCTGATCTCCAAGCACCCACACTGACCTCCCAGAACCTACACTGACCTCCCAGAACCTACACTGACCTGACCTCCAAGCACCCACACTGACCTCTCAGCACCCACACTGACCTCCCAGAACCTACACTGACCTGACCTCCAAGCACCCACACTGACCTTCCAGAACCTACACTGACCTCCCAGAACCTACACTGACCTGACCTCCAAGCACCCACACTGACCTCCCAGAACCTACACTGACCTGACCTCCAAGCACCCACACTGACCTGACCTCCAAGCACCCACACTGACCTCCCAGAACCTACACTGACCTCCCAGAACCTACACTGACCTGACCTCCAAGCACCCACACTGACCTCTCAGCACCCACACTGACCTCCCAGAACCCACACTGACCTCCCAGAACCCACACTGACCTCCCAGAACCCACACTGACCTCCCAGAACCTACACTGACCTCCCAGAACCTACACTGACCTGACCTCCAAGCACCCACACTGACCTCTCAGCACCCACACTGACCTCCCAGAACCCACACTGACCTCCCAGAACCTACACTGACCTCCCAGAACCTACACTGACCTCCCAGAACCTACACTGACCTGACCTCCAAGCACCCACACTGACCTAACCTCCAAGCACCCACACTGACCTCCCAGAACCTACACTGACCTGACCTCCAAGCACCCACACTGACCTCTCAGCACCCACACTGACCTCCCAGAACCTACACTGACCTGACCTCCAAGCACCCACACTGACCTCCCAGAACCTACACTGACCTGACCTCCAAGCACACACAGTGACCTCCCAGAACCTACACTGACCTGACCTCCAAGCACCCACACTGACCTGACCTCCAAGCACCCACACTGACCTCCCAGAACCTACACTGACCTCCCAGAACCTACACTGACCTGACCTCCAAATACCCACACTGACCTCCCAGAACCTACACTGACCTGACCAAGCACCCACACTGACCTCCCAGAACCTACACTGACCTGACCTCCAAGCACCCACACTGACCTCTCAGAACCTACACTGACCTGACCTCCAAGCACCCACACTGACCTCCCAGAACCTACACTGACCTGACCTCCAAGCACCCACACTGACCTCCCAGAACCTACACTGACCTGACCTCCAAGCACCCACACTGACCTCCCAGAACCTACACTGACCTGACCTCCAAGCACCCACACTGACCTCCCAGAACCTACACTGACCTGACCTCCAAGCACCCACACTGACCTCCCAGAACCTACACTGACCTCCCAGAACCCACACTGGCCTGACCTCCAAGCACCCACACTGACCTCCCAGAACCTACACTGACCTGACCTCCAAGCACCCACACTGACCTCTCAGAACCCACACTGACCTCTTCCTGCACCCACACTGACCTCTCCCTGCACCCACACTGACCTCCCTGAACCTACACTGACCACTTAACACAAGCCTTCCCATCACTACACCTAACACTAACCTCACTGTTGCACAAACTGAGGTGACACAGAGGGAGACACTTTTTTACTGCGTCGTGCTGTGCGTGCCACTTTCTTTGGAGCCATGCACAGTTTTTGACGCTACGGGCACGGGGGTGGGGTGGCTATTGAGCGGGCTCAGCAGCCAGTGGGTGGGCTTGGGAGGGGGGGGGCAGGCCTGATGATCTGCGAGGGGCCCCAAAATTTCTGATGGCGGCCCTGGCGGCACCAGCCTCTCCATGGACGCTGGGGCCGCCCGCCGAGCTGGAGGGGTAGCGGGCAGAAAGGGGGTATTGGGCCTAGCGGCGGGGAGGGGCTTCGGACCCCCCCTCCCTCGCCTGGGTCCCCCGATCTGCGCTCCTCCTCCAGCGTAAAGTACCAGCCAGCGTGCATATGACGAAGAGGCAACAGGCGGGGGAATCACTCACCTCTTCCGCGTTCTATCGTGTGCTCCACTGACGTCACTTCCGGCAACGCCGCCCACTGTATTGTAAGTGGACGGCCTTGCAGGAAGTGACGTCAGTGGAGCGCACGATGGAACGCGGAAAAGGTGAGTGATTCCTCCGCCCGTTGCCTCTTCAACATATGCGCGCTGGCTGGTACTTTACGCTGGAGGAGGAGCGCAGATCGGGGGACCCAGGCGAGGGAGGGGGGGTCCGACCCCCCTCCCCGCCACTAGGCCCAATTCTCCCTTTCTGCTAGCTACCCCTCCAGCTCGGCACCCCCCCCCCCCCCCACAGCTGGGGGGGGGGGGGGTGATTTTTTCTAATTTTGCCTCAGGCGGCAAAAAGTCTAGGGCCGGCCCTGCAGACGGGGAATAGTATTTAATGCCGCTGGGGATTTGAGCTGCAAGGTGAGCCATCATTCAGCTTACCTTGCACCCAGCTCATCAGCGACGTTACAATACGTACACTAAGGTGAGCCTACATACATACAATATTATGGTCAGATTGGGAAGCAATTATTGAATGTTTACAGGTAGTTTAACAACTTCAGGTTCCTGGTTTTTTTTTACCCCTTAAAGAATATGGAGGCTGCCATATGTATTTCCTTTTAACCAATACCAGTTGCCTGGCAGCCCTGCTGATCGAGCGCTGTTAAAATAGTGCAGGGCATTTGGGTGCAGCCAGCGCCACAATAGGCTGTAATAGCCATTACGGCTATAACTGTGCTCAATACGTAATTTGTCGCTGTCAAAAGACGGAGCTCAAATTACTGTTAAAATTACTGTTAAAACACTGTAATTAGGCCTCCTGCAATAGCTGGAAGCCGAAGTGCATCATTCCCTTCCATCCACATTGACCTGGAGGGGGAAAAGTAATTAACGGCGCAGGGACTTGTGCAAGAGCAGGGTAAGCCATATATCGGCTTTATCCTGCACCCAAATCTCCCAGGGGCTAATTCATAGCTGTTGATCTATTCGGCTGCAGAAGTGTCTTATCTTGTCAGAGCTGACAATAATGTCAGAAACACCTGCTTTGTTGCATGCTTGTTCAGGGTCTATAGTATTGCTTAAAGGGAAGGTCCAAGCAAAATAAAAAAATTTTTTACGCATTACTGGTTTAATGCGTAAAAATGTACGCATTGAACCAGTAACGCGTAAAATGTATGTGTTATTGTTCCTGCACTAGCGGGAATGCGTAAAAATGTACGCAATGCGGCCCGCCGACCTCCTAGGTCAGCAAGCTGCCAGCGGGGGACCGGAGCAGCAGTGAGTGACTACGAGGGCACAGGATGGCTGCATGGGGCTGGTAGAAGCCCCAGGTAAGTGAAACTAATTTTTTTATTTTGCTTGGACATTCCCTTTAAAAGAAATAACTTATTTATTGTGTGTGCCAAAGTGACATATCTATTGTTTTGTTTTTTTGTTTATTTAGGAAAAATCTGGACTTTCTTTGGGTAATACGTTTTTCTAAGAACTGTTTAATTTTATAATTGCATCCAAAATTGTGTGCGGAAAACAGCCAATCCGCAACTAGTGGAAATAGGCCCATAGGCTGGCAACAGCACTGCAACAGCACTGTTAAAGCCATTCGTCTGAAATTCTGATTGTAACATGCAGTGGCAGAGCTAAGGAGCTTTGGGCTACAGTGCAACATTTACATTTCCCCCCATCTTCCCCCCCCAACACTATAATATATATATATATATATATATATATATATACACATATATATATATATATATATATATATATATATATATATATATATATATAAATTGATATGACACACCTTAACCTGCCAAAGACAACCACAGTATCACAGGTGCAAGCAGGGAATGTGGAGTAGTTTGTGAAAGATTACGGGCTGGTTCACATGGGCTTCTGCTGAGCTTCTGCTAAGGGCTCTTTCACATTAGAGCTGGCGTTGGAGAACGCTCAATGCATACGTTTTGTTGTATGGGTTTTAATGCATTGCACTGCAGTGAGTGTGCGTTTTCAATGCGTTTTCAATGCGTCACAGCACATAGTAAAACGCAGGTAATTTTTTTTTTCTTTTTTCTTTTCAACTTTCTACCATGTTCCTCTGTTGCATTCTGGGATTTTATGCCTGCGTTGAAATTTTTTTTAAAAAATGCACATAGCTTGCGCTTTACATTGACTATCATTGTAACGCGTAACGCTAGTGTCAGACGAAAAACAGCTCCTGGGGGCGTCGTAGCACACCGCACAAAAACACAGCGTTATATGTGAAAGGTAAAATGAAAGTCTAAGGACTTTCATTTCACCTTGGTAAACGCAAACTGTAGCCGTTGCGTCAAAACGCAGAAAATCTGCGCAGATGTGAAAGAGCCCTTAGCGTTTTGTTCAAACGCTGAGGGCTTTTAATGGCTTTCAGGAGAGCGTTGCTTTTTCTGGGCTTTTGGTGGCTTTAACAGGAAGTACATGGAAAGGCTGGGATTTTATGGGCTTTCAAACTCCTTCCAGAAGCTGCAAGTTGCTTTTGAGATGAGACAAGACGCCGGGATCAACTGCCAGGCCTTCACGAAAGCCTGTAAAAGTTTGTACTAAACGCTCCCATTCACTTGCCTGGGAGGGCAGTAGATCCCTAAAAACATTACTTTTAAAACGCTGCGTTTAATGCCAGCAAAACGTCCGTGTGAACCAGCCCTTTTCAAAGCATCTATAGACGTAATTATTACCAGCAAAGAGCTAATACTGCGGTTGAAGGAGGGCCCCTCTAGCCCAAGGGCCTCAGTGTACCTGCAATCTCTGCATTGCCAAAAGTATGCAACTGTGTTATTTTTCTATTTTCAAACTATTTATTCTAAAACGTAGTCACTTGTATAATCAGACCGATGCATGTGGTCAGCTTTACATTAAAAGCATTGGAGTTAAAGCGGACCTGAACTCAGACCTCCTCTCTGCTCTAAAAGACAACAGCATAATAACCTTTAAACAAAAAAACATTTCTTTGTTACAGCTGATACAAATACTAAAATAAATCTGCGCTGTTTCTACTTCCTGGTTCATGGAAGCAGACAAATTGTTTACAGCCTGAGCTTTCAAATGGGCTTATCTGCTTATCTGCCATAGGCAGTCATGTGACACAGGGGGGGCTCAAATTACTTGAGATTAGACACAAATGAGGGGGAATTAGACAGCCTAAACTCTCTGATAAATACAGCCTAAACTCTCCTGTGCAAGAGTTCAGGTCCAGAATAATAGAATAAAAGGTGGCCACTAATGGTCGAATTTCTAGCGAAAAATTGTTAGAGCGATCATTAATTCTGATCGGATTGGTTGTAAATAATCTCCGTTGGACACAATCAATTACAAACGATTATAAAAATAGTCGTCCGATTGGATTTTCGCTTAACCAAAATTTGGATTTTCTTGTTGGTTGTGATAGATAGGAAGCAAAGATTGGTTCGTTGATGGTGTAGTGAACGATTTCACTTCTGACCAGAATTTCTGATCGTTCAAAAGATTTTTCGCTAGAAATTGGATTGTTAGTGGCCACCTTTAGACCCCTATTGTAGCTCCACAATACTCCAATGTAAGAATGACAGATACAATATTAGTAATAATATGTCTGTTCGACGCACTTTGGTAAAAAGATACCTAGTATTCATTATTTTAGGGTTTTATTTCTGATCAGCTATGAAGTGATACTGACAGTAACACTTTATTGATCTGCAGATCAAAGTGATACTGTGCTTGCATTCTCTATAATTCCGTTCTTTGCTACAGAAAAATTGATGTTAGTGAAACGGCACACTAACTCCTGTGATGCACGTGACATGGAAGGTTTTTACACGCAAGCTCTGTCAACATCCCATTATCTGATCAGGGCAGAGATGTGGCATGTTTTATGTTAACTTGTTGAGTTATGGTTTATGTCACATCACATGTTAAATATTAACAAATTAAGTTAGGTTTCTATGGGCAGGAATGACAGAAAAATACAATGTGCAGAAGAATTTACTATCTTGTGCAGTGCCAGTGCTTAACTATTAGCATTAGGCGCTGAAATGAATGCGCTTCTTATGCCATTCATTGCTCACTAGAAACTGTAAACATGTGCATGGTTGATAAAGAACAACTTAAACTAAGTAGATGTATTCCATATAGTATCAACATAGCATTTTACACGACAACCTTTCAAATGAGAGGGTCAGGTTACAATTACACTTTATCCCCAGAGCAAAATTGAAGTCGGCATGGTTAAAGCTTTTGAAGTGACATATTAGCTTTACTTATCATAACAACAAGGCTGTTTTCACTAGTTTTGAAACCTGAAGGGCAACTAACAGGATTTTCAGTATTTGTCTAGTTAACATTTGATGTGACAATTAAGCATATTTGTTGCTGGAGTTTGAAAAGCCATTGCTAAACTTTAAGCGACAGAAATGGATTGTTTAGATTAGCATTTGATTCTAACAACTCAGATGTCACTTACATAAGTCAGTCTTATCCACTCAGTACCACAACTCTATCATCCTGGTGATTCATTTACATCAGCAAAATATATACAGAGCTCCAAAAAGATAACTTGATTATACATGTGCTAGAAACAGAGCTGGGACAAGGTCCTCCAGCACCCAAGTGCGCCCTCCATCCCTCCCACCCCAGCCGTCACACACTGATTGCTATTAGACTAAGAGGCGCCCCAGTGCCTCCAACACCTTAATCTCTCGTTATCTGGCTTGCAGTCACTGTCATGTATCCCCTTTTCTTATTACCCTCTGTTTCAAACACAATAGGGGAATGATGGCTGAGTGAGTTGAGAGCCCTTCTACACTGTGCCCTGAGGCTGGAGCCTCTCTCGCCTCTGCCTCAGCCCGGCCCTGGCTAGAAAGCACCGTATTGGACTGGTCAGTACAGTCCATGAGTTGCTAATCATTTTGGTTTCCATGCAAATTTATCGCAAACTGTATGTAGCTTGAAGTTGGAACATTTAAATGCACTTCCTAACAATGTTGATTGTCCCAGATCCAAGTTTCTTACAACTTGCATGCAAGACAGAACTATTAACCTTGTGCTTGCCTTCATTGGCAGACACAGCAGGAAAAATGGCACAACCGTTTTTGTGAGAGATTTTATGAGTATTATTATTCATAATTTGGAGAATACATGTCCTTATTGGATGCTTGCAGTATACATGTGAGGTACAGTTTAATACTACATATGTCATTCAAAAGAACAAAACAAATAAACCTCTATGATTATGGTATGCGAGCAAGAAAATATGGGAAACCCTGACTTGGATGTATCTAAAATCCACAGACAAATTAAATTATAAATTCCTTAAAAGCGGACCTGAACTCAGAACATCCTCTCTGCTCTAAAAGATACACAACAGCATAATAACCTTCAAACAAAAAACATTTCTTCGTTACAGTTCACACAAATCCTAAAATAAATCTGCACTGTTTCTATTTCCTGATTCATGGAAGCAGACATATTGGTAACATCTTGTGTTTTCATATGAGCTTATCTGCCATCTCTGCCATGGCAGTCAGGTGACACAGGGTAGATATCAAATTAGAACTAGTAATTAGACATAAATGAGGGGAATTTAAACAGGCTAAACTCTCTACATACATACAGGGCACATTTCTCTATGTTATCGTTCTGTCCTGTGCAAGAGTTCAGGTTCCCTTAAATAACAGTTACTACTAGGTTTTATACAGTGTACTCAGTGAAGCAATGCACAAAATGTAAGCTTTATAAGAATGCATAATAAGAGACAGATAATATTTCTATATCTTTCTCACTAAAGCGGGTTGCTTCTTAGACTATTTATCTATGTAAAACACTATCTTTATGCCAAGGTACTTTCAGGTGCCAAACAAATGTCAAATCAATTGCAAAAATAGCTCAGCAGCACTATGAAAAACCAGTAGAACCATGCAATCCAGTCAAGTATAGCCACATCAAATTATAATAAATGTAAGACAAAAATTCCACAAAAATAAAATTACAAATCTATGATATAAAAAAAAAGTATCCAAGTAATACGATCAATGCTCCTATAAAGAAGTCACACCTATTAATTTTATGACTCCGTAGTTTAGGTATGTAGCAATTATAGTCTTGTGCCATCTCCTGTCTGGTGTGTTCACAATGTGACTACTTTCTTACTCACCTTGACACGTTTTCTGGAATGTATCCTGGGCCCGGAAAACCATCATTTCTTCTGGATGACAAAGCACTCTGTGACAATTCAGAATGAGCTTTCCAACTCTCAACCAGTGAGCCAACGGCAGGGAATGAGCTCAACTGCTGGAAAGGCTGGTCTCGATTGACAGGCCTCGACAAAGAGATAGTGCCTTGAGCTCCAATTCTGTAGTGAAATGACTGCCCACCTGAGTTAACACCAACAATGGCTGAGGAAGGCATAGTGTTCTCTTGGTAAAAACTGCCATCATCAGCCTCCTGTTTAATTCCTGTAGCCAGCCCTTGACTAGAAAATCCATTGCCTTCACAACTGCCAACAAATGATGAAACAGGTGGTCCAAGAATTCCAGAAAGTGAATAATAATCTTTGTCATCCATGAAAGTAAAATACGAGCCTTCCATAAATGGGAAAGGATTTACAGACGGGGTGCCTTTAAAAAGGGAATTAGAACAAGTGTTTTTACCAGGCTCTTGCTTTATCGAGAGTGGAAATGATGAGTTACAAGCAACCTTACCATGATCTCCAAAACAGGAGTCAGTATAAGTCCCATCTGGGTCAGGCTTGATGAATTTCACCAAGTTAATTGAACTGTCAGTAGTATCAGATTCCATAGCTTCTAATTTGGGAAATAAGAGTTGCTGAGTGCCTTTGTCTTTAGTTTCGGTACTGATATTGACATCAGTTCTACATTCTGTAGGCAAAACTGCAGAAGAGAACCCCAAAGTGTTGTGTGCTGGACTACAGATAGAACCCATTGAACTTGCAGTAGGACTAGAAATAGTGGACCTGTTATTGGCATTGGAAGGACTGGAAAGAGAGCATCTTGTGTTGATATTCCCAGGACTTGACGCATTAGCTTTCACTGCAATATTTAGTGGACTTGATACAGGGGATTTTATACTGCAGTGACTCGGAGGGCTTGAAATGGGTGATCTCAAACTACTTAATGGACTAGACAAGGGGGATTCAACCGTGCTAGTATGTGCAGGACTATGAGAAAGAGAACACCTAGTGTCAATATTTGGTGAACATGAAACAGGAGTTCCTTGGTTGACAGGACTGTGGACTGTAAGCTTTCCAAAGTTGGTGTGACAAGTGGTGGAGGAAACAGAGTTAATTCCAGTGGGGCTGCCCACAGAAAAAGCCATGCTGGAGGGGCTGTTGGTGACTGGACTTTTCTCATTGCAGGAAGAAGGACTCCTTAATGTGTTACTGTTAAGTTTACCATTCGCAGAACTGTCAACCTCTAAAATAGAGCTTCCAGTTTGATTCTGACAATGTATTGGAAAAGTGCCAGAAGGGGCTGGTTTGTAAAATTTTACAAGGTGATCCACATTCTCATATGAATTCCCAGGACCAATTATTCCTTGCTGGTTATGCTGCTCATAAGCGAAATCTGCTTCCCGCACAGAATCCATATACAATCCCATGGACTCGGCCACCGTGGCAGAGAGTTCTTTTGACTCCAGGTCTGTCTTAAATTCCTGGGCTAAAGTACCAGACTGATTACCTTGATGAAGACAATTGAGGAGATCTTGTTTTTCCTTTCCTTCTCTTTCAGTAATAGGAAAAGCACTGGGCACACAACTCACATTTACAATTTCCATGTAAGTGTTTTCAGAGGTCTGCTGCCTGGAAGCAGAGGAGAATTCCATGGGCTGTGGTACTTGACCCCATCGTCTCTCCATATTTCCTCCTTCCTGGAAGCCGTGATATCCTTTGGTCTCCATACCTGGAAAATTTCATAAAAAGGTCAATATTCAATCTCTGTAAAAGTATAGCCTAGCCCTACATTTTCCATCTTATCTTTAGTCATTTAGACATCAGTTTCCTTGTATACAATGATTTATCTCCTCTGCTGTAACCTAATCTACGCATAACTGTGCTAAAATTTTAAAGCAAGGATGTTAAAATGTTGAATATATGCCTGTGTAGTTTCAGTTATGCACATAAAAGTCAGAAACTCAAATTACACCCTTTTGTAGTCTGACCATGTATTAGTCCTTATATACAGAGCACTTCTGGAAATATATTATTACTTTACTATTACTGTACATCACTGAACCTTATTATTATATGGGATGATAATAATTAGAGTGTTTAGTCTGTATTGGAAACTTAATAGGTCTTACATAATCAAATTTTAGAAAGTTTTTCCATAACCACTGAAGAGTTTGTGCTAATGAAAGAAGATAATAAGTTATACACAGTACCGAACTCTTGGAATACAGCTAATATAAAGTTATCATATCATGAAAACAATACACACCTAGGGGTGATCTAGTGTGAGAATGCCATGTCAAAACACTCAGCAGTTACACTTAAAGAGTTGGTATGCGTTAGTATGCATTAGTGCGCGTTGGTACGTGTTTTTTCCATAGCAGTGCATTGGGAAGAAGATTTCAGTTAAAACGCGTTAAGTGTGAAAGGTGCCATAGGAAAACATGGGCATTACTTTGAAAATCAGTTTTCTTTCTGTTTTAACTGAGAGCAACTGATTAAGTGTAAAAGGGGCCTTAGAGACACAGGATCAGCAGACCAACCAGACAACGTGCATTTTCTATTAGGAAATTAATATGGCAGCCTCCAGATCACTCATCTCTGTTTCCCTTTAAAACTCGATTCATACTGCAACACAAAACAGACATTTTTTGTCCATTTTGCCAGATCACAAAAAAAACGACAAAAAGAGGATCCTATTTTATTAATTGGATTCATTCACACGTCAGTCCACAACAGTAACTGCAATGCAACATTCTGACCTGCATAACGTTTCCCACCGGAGACGTGACAAGGTCCTCCAGCACCCAAGGCTGAGACACCAAAGTGCGCCACTCCACCCCAGCCATCACACACTGATTGCTATCAGACTAAGAGGCGCCCCAGGACCCCCAACACCTTAATCTCTAGTTATCAGGCTTGCAGGCACTGCCATGTATCCCCTTTTCTTATTTCTCTCTGCTTCAAACACAATAGGGGAATGATAGCTGAGTGAGTTGTGCTCCCCCTCCTACACTGCGCCCTGAGGCTGGAGCCTCTCTCGCCTCTGCTTCGCCCTGGCCCTGGCTCTCACATAAGCCTCTGGTGGCAACAAATCTGCTTCAGACTACAACCAGACCACAACGTCCCACTGAGGCGGACGCTTGCCTCTCCTCTCCGATTAAACAGTAGCAATCCGTCTCGATGTGAATCTAGCCTAATTGTTAAGTGAGAGGAATACACACGCCACCACCTTCATTCTCTCATAGACAATGTCAGTTGTCTGACTTTTGTGCTGATGTTCTGCCTCTAGTTCTTGAAGCTGGTTTCACATTTGTGTGGTGCGATTGTCCTACAGCAGAAGAGCCCTGCGGCTGACAGCCCAGACAGGGTAATATGCATAGCGCCGCCCCAAGCTCAGTGACGCACTCCCTGATGGACAGGAAGTGCCTCACTGGATTACATGTACACACGCCGCATCACCATATCACCATGCGTCTCCACAGATGTGCATTGATGCATAATCCATGTGGTTGGCACTGCAGAGTTTGCGGTGAGCTTGCAGTGATTTAACTACTTACTTCTTTTTTTCGTCACTTTTCATGTGTAAGTTTTCATAGATTGACATTGCCCTCGTGACGAGGTGCGTCGGGGGAGAGTACTGCGACTCGATGTGACAGTAGGTATGAAAGTAGCCTAAAAGTACACCTGAACTGAGAAGTCTATGGTGGCTGCCATATTAATCCTGCTGATCTCTTTGGATGCAGTAGTGCCCGAATTATACACCTGAAAAAAACCAGAAACATCTGATCTACATGTTTGTTTAGTGCCTATGGCTTAGAGTATTAGAGGCTAAAAGTATTATGCTGGGAATATACAATGAGATTTTCTATCACATTTATTTTCAGATCGATTATTTTCGATAAGGTCCATTCTTATTCCCGGTCAATTTTCTAAATGATTTTTCATAGAAGTGAATGGAAAATTGAGCAGAAAATTGATCAGAAATCAGTTTGCACCTGTCAGAAATAATTGAGCTGACAGTAAATCTGACAGAAAATCTCAATGTGTATTCCAAGCATTGGAGGTAGAAGATCAGCGGCCAGCTTATGGGATGGGCAGTCACTGTGGAGAGAAATTACTCTCTGAATACCAGGCGTACCAGCACACAGGGAGGGCATGACTGGGAGTAGATACACAGAGAGGAAGTAAATGGAGCAGGGGGAGTGGTGGATGGATTTGCTCTGTACATGACAGCATATAAGGTGGATGGTCACTGTGGGAAGGGGGGGAAGCTATTGCTCTCTGCATACCAGCATACAGGTGCCTGGGGGTGGACTGTTTTTGCATGTCAGCACACAGAGAGGAGATAAATGGGGTTGGGGGGGATTTGCTCTGTATATGCCAGCATATAATGTGGATGGTCACTGGGGGGGGGGGGGGGAGCTATTGCTCTCTGCATACCAGCATAGGAGGTAGGGCGTGACTGGGGGTAGATTGTCATTGCATGCCTGCACACAGAGAGGAGATACATGGGGTTGGGGGGGGGGGGGATTTGCTCTGTATATGCCAGCATATAATGTGGATGGTCACTGGGGGGGGGGGGGGGAGCTATTGCTCTCTGCATACAGGTAGGGCGTGACTGGAGGTAGATTGTCATTGCATGCCAGCACACAGAGAGGAGATAAATGGGGTTGGGGGGGGATTTGCTCTGTATATGCCAGCATATAACGTGGATGGTCACTGTGGGGGGGGTGGTATTGCTCTCTGCATACCAGCATACAGGGAGGGCGTGAATTGGGGTGGACTGTTTTTGCATGTCAGCACACAGAGAGGAGATAAGTGGGGTTGGGGGATTTGCTCTGTATATGCCAGCATATAACGTGGATGGTCACTGTGGGGGGGGGAGCTATTGCTCTCTGCATACCAGCATACAGGGAGGGCATGACTGGAGGTAGATTGTTTTTGCATGTCAGCACACAGAGAGGAGATAAGTGGGGTTGGGGGATTTGCTCTGTATACGCCAGCATATAACGTGGATGGTCACTGTTTTGAGACTCCAGCATACAGTGAGAGGGTGATTGGGGTTTATTATTCTCTCATTTCCACAAAACAGGAAGGGTCTCTGCAAATGCACCAGTATCGTCAGACCACTGAGAGGAGAACCACTATACTGGCAATGAGGATGACACTGGCGGCGGAATCAACAAGGAAGAAGTGTGTCAGCAGACCGCTTGTTAGTGAAGAAATGCCCCTTCAATTTTTGCCTCTTCTATCTGTCTTTGTGACATATCTGTTTTTGGCTATAGCCTTTTCAAAAGGCCTGACTGTAACAATGTTAGCAAACAGCGGACTGCATTGCTGTTCATCACTCTGAAGTGGCAGCAGACTGGCATAGTTTTCCCCAGCCTTAAAGGATACCAGTCAAAAATGCATGTGGTGTGTTTACAAACGGACATACAGTATTAATGTGCTACTAGCACTGATTATACAAGTTATGTAATGACACGTGGCACTGTACTGTTTACGGTTTCACTCTTTTGAAAATTCAACAAAGAGTGGTAACAGAAAAAAATGCACTGTTTATAGGGTACATTCAGACATTTTTTATACATGTACTCGCATAAAAATCTCACAAGTTGTTTTTCCTGAACCCTGGAGGCCCTCGTTATGAAATGATATACATAAATTGTACATGGTCACCTCATGTGACATGTGTTAAATAGGCCCATTCAACACAAAGCACAAAGTGCTAGTAAAACGGCATGCAAAATTCATTTTATGGCACTATACACATATAAGTAGTCTTTTCTCCATATCAAAGACAGTATAGAACAGACGAGCACATGAGCATATAGCACATGAGACAGGACATCTAGATAAGCCCCTGTATGCTTTGAGTACAATGGACTTGATTTATAAAAAAGGAAGGAAAAGAGAGCATGTTTCTTGTCAGCAGTGACCAATGGAATTCCAGCATTTTCCTTCTTGTACCAATACCAGACTAATTTCTGTGGGCAACATGCCTTTGTTTGTTTTCTCCAGCTAATGTTATATAACAGATGCTACTTTCTTGCCAAATAATGCACAAAAATAACTTAATCATGTACAGTGGACACTCAAGCATATCAAAGGCCACATATTATGTCAAGGACAGTTCTCTGCTGTTTTGGCTGTTTCTCAATATTTGCTTTGCTGAATGAATGTTTATCGTTATGTTCTGAGCCAAATCTAAATTCAACTGTAAATGCAACTGTACTGCATGACAAGAAGATGTATCTACAAGTCCAACTAAACTCAAAATCGAACAAAGCACATTCTAACAACAGTTAACAAAAATCAACAGTGTAATGTGGCAGACAGAATGTCTCATTGGCCTAATGTGTTTTCAACCCCACAGCAGCTCTCCTTTCCACTCTTGATGCTGCTGGTGTCAGTGGCATATCAGATGTAACCATAATAATAAATACATTTATTATTACAGACAAATAAGTACATTTAACAGCATCCCTGCATTACAGTAGAAAATGTGTGTACTTCTAGTCTGTTACATTTTCCTGAGGGCAAGCCTCTGGATAATAAGGTTTCCCCATCCTCCTAAGCCTCAGCAATCCAACGCTGGGAGCCCCAGAACACCAGGGTGGTAAATATTTAACTACTGCAATCCAGCACAGGTACAGCAGCGGCTTTCCAATCGGGCTCAGGCGGAAATAGCTGAGCGCGATCGGTTCCACTCTACTGCACAGACGACTCGTGTCTGCACAGTAGAGCGGACCCAATCGGGCTCGGCTATTTCTGCCTGAGCCCAATCGGAAAACCGATACTGCGCCTGCGCTGGAGCCGGGGAAGGTAAATAATGCAGGTGCTACTGCGCCTGCACCACAGCCAACATCCTTGTCGGCTGTGGGTTTAGGGGAGCCAGCGCTGGATCCCTCAGGCTTAGGAGGATGGGGAAAGCCTCATTAGGATCCGGAGGATTCCCCTTTACAAGGTAAGTATCCCTGGAGGAAAAGGGGTCCTTAGTTTCTCTTTAAAATCACAAATTCAAATCTGTAATACGCCAGTAAGAACAGACAAAATTACGATCACATCATGTTTTATTCTGGCCTGTCGGCCTATGTCAAAAAAGGGCGCCTAGAAATTTGGGCACCCAGTGATCCCGATAGTCGAATATCAATAAATTTACCAATATTTTACTATTAAACTCTACATAAAAGTGAATGTAAAATATCGGTATTAAATACCGCTATTTTATCATTATCATTTAAGCCTCAACTCCCAACATTTATCAGGCACTGCAGGTCCCCAAATTTCCCCTCCTAGCCGATAACTACAATGGGCCCCTATGGTGGCGCACAAACTTCTGCCGCTAGCGGGCGACCACATTTTCTGCTTCCGCCTGAAATTGTGGTCAACTATTCCTTCTATACCTGATGTGAGCAGAAGGTCCCCAGGCCAGTGTAGATCTTATACCATCAGGAAATGATGCCCTCTATGTCATTTCTGAACAGTATTGTAATATGTGGGGAGTTGAAGGAAACCTATAACTGAGTAGCACTGACAGGTATCAAATGTACCTTGTATTGTGTGCTGCTCAGTTCTCATCTGTATCCTGAGCGAAGTGTCAGATGAATTATAGATGTTCTCTGCTGACAGCCGAGCTCACACCACAACGTATGCAGTATAAGTCATGTACTGTATGCCACCTTTGACATGTATTCTTTGAGATTTAGAAAAATTGTGATCTGCCTAGTATTTCAATACCCAGAGAAATATGAGATGGCTAGGCAGTATGCTGTCACTTGGAAACGATTGATGAACCAGAGTAATTAAATGGGATCAGGAACGAGCATTAAGCTTTGACATTTCCTGGAAAAAAATAGTAAACTACTTCCTCCCCATTTAACAGTATTTTATTTGCAAATGCTCAGCTTTCAGACCCCTTCGCCACATCAGAGTAGATATTTTACAACCTGATCGCAATCCTTATAAGCTGCTGCCAATCAATTTTTAAATATTAATGTCCAGACTTGGATGATTTTCTTTTAATACCTCACAGGCAGCCAGCAGGATGATAAACACCAATCTGTTATTCTGTCCATTTAGCCGTATCACTTTTCTGATCATATATTTTATAGATTTGAAAGTAATCCATAAAACAAAGTCTGCGTATTCTTTTTTTGATATCTATTATTCCCTGTTCTTTATGTCTGTAAATCAAGCACCAGCCATGTAATGGTTAAAATAGCTCCTTTCAGTATTACAAGGGTTGTACACAAATTAGCCTAGTATTCCAACCCTGTACGTGGAAAAGGGAATTAAAGTCTGCATAAATAAAGGCTGGATATTGAAAGTTGTTTACCCAGGGAGTGGTGCCAAATCAGCAAGCATTGGACCGACTATAGTACTATTCTAGGCGACCAACCTCTGTGATATGACTGACAAAACATGGAAGGTGACTATCACAGATGGCTGGCAGAGTAATGGTGCTACTGTATTACTGGTGTGACTGTTTTCAGCTCGGTGTCTGGCTCTGCAACTGGCAAGGAAACAGTACGGAAGGGGAAAAGCAGTGGTCAGCCGGCAACCTCACAGACACTGACAACAATTCAATTTATGCAGTAACTGAGCAGCAGAAACAAACACATCACCTCCAGCAGTTGGAGCCACAGAATTTCAGAAGAAGGGGCTGCCTGATGGGCATTGCCACAAAGAAGGCAACAGTGTACTGCCTTCTAGGGGGAATATATGAGGAACCATGTCATCTGCAAGGGACTAGGTAAGCCCCTGTTGCTGTGCACCTTTTGGCAACGTGTATGGTGTGCGTCACGCAAGAACATCAGAAGTGTATAGACTGCACAGTCTGGCATTCACATTTAAAGGACCACTATCGCAAAAAAAAGTAGGCAGTTAAAATCTGTCAGAACTGACAGGTTTTGGGCCAGTCCATTTCCTCACGGGGGATTCTAAGGGCTTGATTCACTATGCGGTGCTAACCTACTTAGCACGTCTAAAGTCTTTAGGCGTGCTAACCAGGGTGCTAAGTAGGTTAGCACCGGTTTTCTCAATCAGATCGCGCACTAAGTACCGCGCGCAAAGTTTTGCGCGTGCAAAGTCCTATGCGCGCGCTAAGTCCCATAGGCTTTAATGGGCACTTCGTGCGGCGCGCCCTGCGCTCTGTGCAGTGTGCGCGTAAAGTGTTACGCGCATAAGTTTTGCGCGCGTAAAGTTTTGCGCGTGAAAAGCTCGTTTAGACGTGCTAAGGGGGTTTTCACAGGCGTGCTAACAGTTAGCACTGCTTTGTGAATCAAGCCCTAAGTGTTTTCTTTTTTTCAACAGCATTTCCTGAACAGTAGTTGCAAAGTCTAAGGGCCTGTTTCCATTACACGCAGATTGGATGCAGAATGAATGTAGAAAACTGACTCAAATTAATGCCTATGGGCCCGTTTCCACTAAATGCGATTTTCTGATGCAGATTTTCCCATAGGCATTCCTTGGAGTCAGTTTTTCTGCATCCAATCTGCGTGTAGAGGAAACGGGCCCTAACTGACAAAATAGTGTGCAAGTGAGTAGGAAGGCTGGCTGGTAACTTACTATTTTGGCAGTTAAATTGCTCTTCAGGAAATCTGGTTAAAAACAAAGAAAAACCATGAGAATCTCCCATGAGGCGATGGACTGGCCCAAAACCTGTCGGTTCTGTCAGATTTTAACTGCCTACTTTTTTCGCGATAGTGGTCCTTTAAAGTGCTATGCATGCAATATTATACTGCTGCATGCACTGTCGGCAAAACGCAGCACTAACCCCTTCACTGTGGTGAATAGGATCAGCAGCGTAAGGCAGAGGGCATGCAATCCCGGGCGTTGCCTTCCGAGCGCATGTCCGCCTGCGTATCCTATATCGAAAGAGGCCTGGAGGGTATTCAGGGGCCTTATTGACTCTTCCCTGACATCAACCCCCCCTGCACCTTCCCAAAAATGCCAAGGAGCGAGCTAAAGCTGCTTTTTGCCTATGTCCTCATTTCACCTTAATCTGTCCCTGTGGGGTGTGCTGAAGCAAAACCTGACTACCCCAAAGAACAACTAAAATGTATTTTGGATATGTCTGAAACATTTCTGTGTAGCTCCCTCACAATCCACCAGCAGGACATCAGTTATGAAGTCTGGAACTTGCAGCTGCTGCTTATCCTCATATAAACACACAATAATGATAATAATTCCTTAATTTCCCTCATTTGTGCACTTCCTGCATCCCCAAATGTAGACTAAGTAAACAGCAGCCAGTGGAGCTGGCACCTGTGTACCTGCTGTGTGTATATAGACAGTGGCTGGCTGGCTGGCTGTACTGACAATAGGCGTGCACACGGCTCTGAGCTCCTCGGGGCAGCAGACACGAGTGTGTCACCGATTCACACATGTTGCTTGGTTTCCTCATGCTCGGAATTAGTCACAGGAGACAACTCTCTCCTGTCACCGCTTGACAGCGCCGACCGCAGGCGCACAGGGGGTTAAGTCACATGGCCAATGCTGGCTGGAGCCGTCCCTGCTGCTCTCCCTCTGACACTCCTTCCCCGCTCCCGGCCGTCTCACTGGCTCGGCTGACCTGTCAGTTATGGAGAGGGTGGCATGACTTATATTAAGTTGCTGCGACACAAAAGCTAACCCTTTGCATGCTGTAGGAAGCCATCCTGCTGGTACAAGGTGCCGCTGGATCCCGGGGACCTTGTGCACGAGATATGACGCTCATCGTGTTACATGCAAAGGGGAAGAAACTTACTGCGCGCACCCTTTATGCAGAACGGCCAGACGACTTCTAGAATGAGCGGCTGAACTTGTATTTACTGACTTCTCCCACCTATGCAGCCTTTCATGCCTATAGCACAGTGAGCCACTAAAGACGCATCTGGGAGTGACCCAGTCATAGGTTTCCTTTTTCAAAGTATACTCATGGTTATAAAAATGATGTACGAGTTAACCTCTTTGGTATTCCTACTTCATTCTTTTATCAATGTTTACTTGCTGTAATAGTTTCATGTGTATTATACCTACTGTACTTACATGTGTTTAAAACAAGCTCTGGCCTGATCAATAATGCAATATACTTGAATTATTGCTTGAGTCCCTTTCTAATGCCTGGTACACACAATGCAATTCTCCATCAGATTCATGGTCGAATTGATTATTTCTGACAAGTCCAATCTGATTTCTGATCGATTTTCTGATCACTTCTATACAAAATCGATCAGAAATCAGATTGGACCTGCCAGAAATAATCTATTTAGCCATCAATCTTACCAAAAATTGCATTGTGTGTACTAGGCATAAGATATTGACAACCACCTCCAGTGTGTACAGTATACGTTTTTTTTTAATGCTGGGTATCCATTATTCTCAATGAATGACTGATTATGTCAAGTTTCAGAAGAATCTTATTTCATGTTGACCAAAACATTACCAGCACTATCTGTGTACCACTGAGTGCAGTACAAAGCCAAAGGCCAATAATAAGGCTCTTAGCCTAGCTTTATGGAGAAAAGTATGGCCATTTCAACCAATATTCAATCAAAAGTCAGTTTTGTATCCATTTTCACTCAGTTTGATGTCTTTATTGAATCAAGCTTCTACAGGTAGTACCCAGGTTACATACTTCCCAACTTACAAACAACCCGTCAATACAAACAGCACACACATCACAATGATGCCACTTCCATATTGAAGGACAAGACAAACGACAGCTTGTTGGAGCTGTGTGGGGCATTTTTAGCAATGACTAAATGGCACAGGGGGAAACTGGAGACACAGGGAAGGCATAGTGGAGGCTCAGTGTTCTGACTTACATACAAATTCAACTTAGGAACAAACTATAGTCCCTATCTCATTCGTTAACTGGGGACTACTTGTATTGAAAACATCTAGTGTGGTTTATGCTTATCTTTACTATGTGCTTACATTGGTAGAAAACTAGCTACAGTGTGTACTAATTCATTTGAAAAAGCAACTTCTAAAATGTTTCTTTACTTTGAGGCCGGGGTCACACCTGATGGACCTGCAGGCAGTTTTCCCACAGTCGCACCACATGTGACAGCCCAGGTTAATAAATGGGCAGGTTACCATTAAAGGGAACCTGAAGTGAGTAAAATTATTTAAAATAAACACATGGCGTAACTGCAAATGAATATTACATGCTGACCTCGCTGTCAGTTCCTCTCAGAAGCTCACCATTTTCTTCTTACAGTGATCCCTACCATTTATGACATTATTTTGTCAGAATTGAAATATACCAGTTGCTGTCAGTTATATATCAGCAGCTGTCAGTTACAACTGAATGTGCAAGGTAATGTCCATGTTTCCCTATGGCTCAAGTGGGTGATATTGCAGTTTAAAAGTGTGCTGACCAGGAAGCTGTTATGGGGTAATGGCCATTTTTAAAATGGAGCATGGAGAATTCCATTGATCACAGTGGACAAACAGGATGCAGGAGAGGAGAAAGGGATTGAGGAGTAGACTACACAGGAGGTAAGTATGACCTCTATGGTTATTTTGACTTTTTATTTTCAGTTCAGGTTCTGTAACGACCGCCTAACGCCGATAGGCGGCGGCAGGTCGTAAGTGGTTTTACATGGAAACGGCCGCTCGTTCGAGTGGCCGTTCCATGTCAGTTCACGGAGGCTGTCTCCATGAACAGCCTGCGAGCCTCCGATCGCGGATCGCAGGCTAAATGTAAATCCCCGGTGTTTATGTCGCACGGCGGAGATCGGCTATCCCCGGCCTCTGATTGGACGTTCCATGTCAGTTCATGGAGGGTGTCTCCGTGAACAGCCTGCGAGCCTCCGATCGCGGCTCGCAGGCTAAATGTAAATCCCCGGTGTTTATGTCGCACGGCGCTGCTGCGTAGCAGCGCCGTAAAGGAGATCGGCTATCCCCGGCCTCTGATTGGACGTTCCATGTCAGTTCACGGAGGGTGTCTCCATGAGCAGCCTGCGAGCCTCCGATTGCGGCTCACAGGCTAAATGTAAACACACGGGGAAGAAATCCGTGGTGTTTCCGTCGCACAGCGCTGCTGCGCAGCAGCGCCGTAAAGGAGAACGGCGATCCCCGGCCTCTGATTGGCCGGGGATCGCCGGCATCTGATAGGCTGAAGCCTATCAGAGGCGGTACAGGACGAATTGCTGACCTGTACCGCCCATGGGAAGGAGGGGAGGGAGGGAAATAGAGGGAGGCGAAATATCGCTGCGGAGGGGGGCTTTGAGGAGCCCCCCGCTACACGCAGATAGCCGGCGGCGATCAGACCCCCCCAGCAGGACATCCCCCTAGTAGGGAAAAAAGGGGGGGGGGGAGTCTGGTCGCCCTGGCTGCAAGGTGATCTGTGCTGTGGGCTGGAGAGCCTACGCAGCTCAGATGATGGAAAACAAGCCCGGTCCTTAAAGAAGATCTGTGGTGATTTCCGTGCACATCGATTTAAACCTATAACTATGTCCCTCATTGCGCCCTCTCTTTAGCACTTCTATTTTCGGCGCTCTCCGAGGCCAATAAATAAGTTAAAAATATAAATTTAACCTTATATTCCGATTGTTAAGATGGCCGCCGAGCCCATGTGACTCCGGAACTGCTTCTGGGTCATCGCTATTCGCCCTCTCCATGTCCTGCCGTGCACGAGAGCCGCTCCTAACTGCGCATGCGTAGGCTCTCTTGCTCGGCATATGCGGCGAAAACGTTGCATCCTCCGTGACGTATCACTAACGGAGTTGCGCATCCTGCAGTGCTGCTCACTTATTTCACCGTGCAAAGTATGTTAGATAGAAAAATCGTTATACTTTTTTTGTGAACTGTCAGCTGCAATGTTGGTGTATCTATCTCAATGTCTCTCTCTATGTATATACATATATATATATACACAGTGCAGTAGGCAGATGATGTGACAGGATGAGAGATAATCAGTCCCTGATTACCTCTTTTACAGAGAGATAAGCTTATCTAAAAAATACACGGGGCAGCTCTCCTCAGCATTCAGCCTCCTTCCCCCTGCTCTCTGGAACCCGCACAAAGGTCAGGGATGACTCACACGATGACGTGTAAAGGGGGAGGGAGAGGCAGAACAGGGAAGAAAAGCTGCAGCTTTGTCTGCCTCTTCCTGGAGCCAAATATTCGTCTAGTTAACTAGACGAAAAATTTGAAAGGAGCAGGAAAGAGACAGGACTGGTTTTAAAATACAAGATAGGGAAGAAAATATTTGTACATGAGAAAGGAACATAACTACTGATTTAAATTACATTGTGAAAAAGGGCAACAGAACCCCTTTAAGTGGTTAAGGGTCTTTTTTTATACTGTATCAGTTGCTGTCAGTTGTAACTGAAAGAACGACTGATGTGCAGTCCAGTGTCCATGTTTTTTCTCTGGCCTCTTTCATACTATACGCTGAAAAACTGAACCTTATTCACAAAGCTCTGCTATGGAGAAAAAAAAATGCATAAAAATGCAACACATTAAAACGCATCAAGTGTAAAAGGGCCCATAGTACGTTTCTAACCTGCGGGAAAAAACTTGCTGCCTCCACTACTTTTCTGTATACCGCGTGTGATTTCTAACGCCGATAGTCAGCTGTCAAATGGCGCACATGGAAAAAACAAATTTAGAAACGAGAAAAATCATCTGTGGAAAATTGGGGGGGGGGGGGGGGGGTTCCACAGATGATTTTTCTCGTTTCTAAATTTGTTTTTTTTAAACTGGGGGGGGTTTAATCCTAGTATTTTAAAACACCATTAGAATGCTGTCATACAATAATACTATTTATCAAAGCCTGATTTTAAGACATTTTACAACAGGTAGACAATCACCTAAGCATGCAGCACCACCTCTGGGCAGACATGCCTTCCCTAGAATTCCAGCCCTTGGCACACCCAAAAACTAATTCAGGCAGCACAGGTTATAGGAAGGTTATTTGGAAATCCACTACTGACCTAGCAGGTAGAGCAAGGGAGAGAAAAGGGCAAAGATGATGATTTGAATGAAAACACTGGCAGTTTCCAGGAGACAGAGCTGGGAAGCTCCACCTGCACCACGGTGAGCCACACAGGCCTGCAGCTATTTGGCATGCAGCCTACTGCCCTGTGTGCTTTATTATTCAGCATTACCTGGCACGCCAGCAATCGGTATCAAGTTCAAACCTACACACTACTAGTTTGCAATAATACATGACATACACGTATATTGAAGACTGGAATTTTCCACCACTATGTAGCCCAGTCGTTTAAAAAAAATATGAATATTTAAAATATATTGAGATGACTTGAGTTTCCTTCCTTCCCTGACCACTGATCAATATTGGAACAAACACAACCTTTTCCCCACCAGCCTCGTTATTTATGTAGCAGACGTAGTACAAGGTGGCTGCCCTTATTTGATAAACAGCAAGGTGCAACGTGTAACTACCAGCAGCAATTGATCCATCATCCTCTGCCATTGTTTTGACAGTTTTCTCTAAACTAATGGAAGGTGAGCCCTGATTGGTTGCCAAGGGCTACTGCACAGCATCCCTTCTTGCACTCCTGATGTGGCAGACCAGGCAGCAGGCTGCATGGAGTGTGTCACTGAAAGTTACATATTTCATGCATATCAGAGCTACAGTGCACATAATGGAAGTGACTGAAGTCAGAGGGATTTATAATATTGTATCTGGAAGTCGGTGACTGAGCTGTGAAAATATATATTAAAAAAAAAGTTCCTACGCTGTTTGGAAACTACAGTAATAAGAAACTCGCATTTATTCCTCTGGATCTCGCATTCTTTTCGCTGATGTTGGGCTCCGCAAAATAACACACCTAAAAAACTTGCCATAGCTCTTCCAAATCACGCCGCCAACACGCAGAATAGTAAAATAAAAACCGGACAGTGCAAATACACTGAACATACGGATCAAATGCATGGGGGAAAAACATTAAATATAAACGGTGCACTACAATGCCACTGTCTGCTAACTGGCATTAATCACATCCATTTGAACGAGTGTATGGTACAGAGGTGTTTCTTAATTTTTTTTTAAAAAATATACATAACTATATTTGAAAAAATAAATGTAAATAAAAATTAAGACACTATGAACATGCTATTCGTAATATGATCCGCTCCGTCGGGGGAGATGATCTGCAGTTGATTTAAATAAATACTTAGCAAGGATGGCCGCTAAAGTCTAGCAAACACAAGCTAGGAGGATGGTGTTGCATACAATGCATTGCAGCCTATGGAGACACTACTGTCTGAGTCTGTCTGGGCGCTCGCTAACTAGACTTGCCTTATAAAATATAAAGACATAAGTGTCGCCTAGCCAGACTGTCCCCAGAAACGGCACCAGATGGACTGATGTCAAGTGCTGATCATGCGTGTCAACGTGCAAAGTAACATACCACACCACCTACATGGGAGTCACATGTAACACGGCTGACAGTTAACCCCTGTGGCGCTGGCAGAGGAGGATGTGTGAAGGAGACACACAAGTTTGACTTTAGTTTAGGCTAGACATGGGAGAGGAGGCGCTGATCATGTCATGTGTATTCAGTCTATCCTGCCTGGACTTTGCACTATGGCACTGGCAGATCACTGCACACTGGCTGGCCATTATTGCCACTCACCTTTCCTATGACATGGTAAGCGGCTGGCGGGGAGCTGCTCTCCTGCTGCCACAATATTGTACACAGCGATCCACAAGACACCAATTCAAATAGTCTGCCCCAAACTGCAAGCGATTCCGAGCTGACCCAGATAGCAGCGATCTCGTCCGGCAGATGACAGCTTCACCGGCGTGTCCAGTCACACCCTCCACAGGCAGAGGCAGCCGGAGACTGGGGAGCCTGGGCTGGCTGCTGAAAGGTCAGCACCTGCAGCCTGACATTGCCTCTCATCAACTCCGGCCGCTGGGCTGACTTGTAAAACTTTTCCTCCTTCTCCACAGTCAGACTCGTCCTCTCATTCCTGCTCGTCCAGCTCGTGACATTTCCTCGTTTCCCCCCAGAGCACTCTTCGTGGAAGTCTAGCCACTGATCCCGGCTGCTGGCGGCGCTGTGCACGGCTCCTCCAGGCGCACTGTCTAGTGCTGGCCAGCGTCTGAGCTGACAGACAGGCACAGCGCTGCCCGGCCACTACTTGTATTGGAAGCAGCACTTGAGTGACAGGCAGACTGAGCACGGTACTGTCTAGTTCCCATGCAGAGAGAAGGAGCTGTGAAGTCAGGATGACATCAGCAGGTCACGTGACAGTACCAGTCACATGATGTACAGTGTTGCCAGTGTATGTGTGTGTGTGTGTGTGTGTGTGTGTGTGTGTGTGTGTGTGTGTGTGTGTGTCTGATTCAGGAAGAATTTCACTTTTACTGTCTCCCATGCAGTATTACAGTACTGTTACCTTACAGCGCTTCCATTCTTTTTCCTCTTCGCTCTTCTGAAGCCCTCTAAAGGGCAAGGCTAAAAATGTAAGGGATACAATGTGAGAGAAATTAGAGAATATAAATATACTGCATAGTTCCCAACTGTTCCTCTTTCTTTCCCAGTTGTCCCTCTTGTAGGTCATATGTACATTGCAATTAGGGTAAACTAGTTTAATAGGAGAACTATGTTCTTTAAACATTTATTTATTTTTGGTAGAGATTATTGTATACATTTATAAATTAATGGTAATCTGCATTCTGCTAATGTAGTTTTAATGGTCTGCATATCTGGAGGCTTATCAGGAGCATGTCTTTTGCTAGAATAGTTTTACAGTAAGGCTCAGTTCAGATGAACGTCTGCAGCAAGAATGCAGAAAAGCATTTGACAGCTTTTGGTGGCTTTCAGCATCGCTTTCCAGCGTGGGTCACCTTTAACTCCCGCAGCGATTCTGGAAGAGGCATGCAACTTGAAATGATGGAAAAAAATCAGGATCAGAAAGCACAACGCATGCTACGTACCTGTTGGAAGTACTGGTAAAATTGGTGCGCGCTTCCAGCCCACAGTAATTTTACTGCTACATAGTGAATATGCTCAATAGTGTTAATGTACCCTAAATCCCAATACCAGTGAATAACACTCTAATTTTGGATAGCATCGAAAGAGGTTAGAGCCTTTTCTGGGTTATTATTGCTGACCTTAGGAATAGGAAACCTGTCAGCAAGTATGGTGTTAGTTTTAAATAGTCAGTCAGCTGCACAACCGTAATGTTCATGCAGAAGGAGGGGGGGGGGGGGTGTGGAGGGGGATTTACTCCAGTGCAGGACACAGAAGCCACCTTTATTCCCATAGGGGTTACAGGGGCCGCCCATATTGTAATGGAGCACACATGGGATACCTATATTACCATGGGGAACTCAGGGGTCACCCATATTACCATGAGCGACACTGGGACCACCCATATTCCCACAGGGAGCACCCAATGGGAGACATAGGGGATCACACTTGTGCTAATAGGGGGCCACCATGGTTTAAAAATCCCCATTTTGTGTCCCCAACTCCTCACAGTCACATGTACAGGACTTGTCACAGGATTCACCCTTCCTCTGGAACTTTGCCCTTGCCCTATAACATATTTGCCCCTTTTCAACGCTTGAATCCTTTAAGAGAACCCTTACAACCCAAATTCTGTTTGCTTACTACTAGGGATGAGCTCTGCAGAGCTAATCCATTTGGAATCGGATTCCGACTACACCCTGCTGGCCATGGCAAGGGAGTTAACTTACCTATAGTTGATGCACTCCAACTTACGTTCCATCACGTTCATGTCACTCCAATGCTACCTTCTTCAAACCCGAGAGGGGATGGATTGGAACATTGGCTATAGGCAGCTACAAGGGTAAGTTAAACACCTTCCCCCCTCCTCCCAGCCAGCAAGTTGTAGTTACAATTCCGAATAAATGAGCTCAGCGGAGCTCATCCCTACTTACTGCCCAACCTCGCTTTTCCTCACCCACCCCCTTACAGTGTAAGCTGACAAGGGCAAGGCTCTCTTTCTAGTTGTTTCTTACAGCCACTGTATATTTTTGAACTGTATATTTGTTGGGTATTTGCCTGTAGTAGTCTCCAGATTTGTCTTGTACTCTGTACAAGGGTTTAAACTCTTGTCTTGTGATTATATAGTGCAACGCTATGGAAGATGTTGGCACTTTATAAATTAGTAGTAATAGTAACAATATCCATGATGAGTGGAAAGTGGAAAAAGGGTCAAAAATGAGGGCCAAGCCACACCACTAACTTTGTAGCTGTACCATGCCACTGACTACATTACATGTCTATTCAGAGGCAAGTTGCAGTGGTGTACTATGGTTATTCCATAATTATTGGCAGGAGTGTAACTATAAAACATTGTGCCCACCTGCAAAAATGTGATTGGACTATTTCACTTAGGTTCTCCTCCCCTTCCCCCACTCACCCAGAGATGACACCTGCTCATATGTCCACCTTCTTTCCCTAGCAAGTGCGGCCAATCACCCACAAGTGTTGCCAGCATAACTCCCCGACCATAAATCAAGTGTGGCTGCACAGTTTTTGAATGCTCATTTGATTTGTTGAAGGAAATAAAATCAGTACTCATATTACCCATGTGCAAAAGTAATTGCCATCCAGTGAACAAGTGATTCAAATGCCAATGACCCATTTTGTTTGCTGCCAGACCTATTGAATCTAAACATCACTTAAATACAACCTTTCCAGTAATGTGAAGTTGCCTAAAATTTCTCGACAAGCTGCACTACATGCCTTGAACAAAAGAAATTACAGAAGTCCTAAAAATGAAAGTTACTGAAATATGTAATTTGGAGAAGTATTACAAAGCACTCTCTAAAACTTGAGATTACAGTGAACTACTTAGAGCCATCATCTGCAAATTGAGAAACCAGGGCAGTACCTAGTGGGCCTTGTAGCAAACCTTTAGATGCCCCATTTCCACCTTTTTTTCCCTGATACATACATAGTCTGCACTTTCTAGTTTGTGTCACATAGCTGTTTGTATCGTTGTTAGTACAGTAAAACCTTGGATTGAGAGTAATTTGGTTTGAGTGTGCTTTGTAAGACAGGCAAAACATTGTAAGAAAATTTGACTTGATAAGCAACATCTTCATATACAACCAAAGAACCTATACACGTATCATCACAACTGAGCTGGTGGTCTATTACCTTTGACGCTGCAGGATTGTACTTAAAAGGATCCCAAGGTGAGGGGGATATGGAGGTTGCCATATTTATTTCCTTGTAAACAATGCCAGTTGTTTAATCTTCTGGCATAAGTAGTGTCTGAGTCAAAACCCTGGAACAAGCATATGGCTAATCCTGTAAAACTTCAGTCAGCTGAAGTTTTACAGGATTAGATGCTGGATGCTTGTTTAGGGTCTATGGCTAAAAGTATTAGAGAAACAGGATCAGAAGCACTGCCAGGCAACTGGTATTGTTTTGATGGAAATAAATATGGCAGCCTCCGTATCCTTCTCACCTCAGGTTCCCTTTAATCTGAGTGTAGGGACTGTACAATGTCACATTTCCATGAAAACCTCAAACGTAGGCAAAAGCAACTGCTGTTGGGTAAGTTCCTTGTTACAGAGGAACTCCAGTGAAAATCATGTAATAAAAAAGTGCTTCATTTTTACAATAATTATGTATAAATGATTTAGTCAGTGTTTGCGCATTGTAAAATCTTTCCTCTCTCTGATTTACATTCTGAGTTTTATCACATGGTGACATTTTTACTGCTGGCAGGTGATGTCTGTGGAAGTAGCTGCTGCTTGCTTTTTTTGGCAGTTGGAAACAGCTGTAAACAGCTATTTCCCACAATGCAATGGGGTTCACAGTCAGGAACTGTCAGGACCATGGTCCTCACAGTTTCCTGTCGGAGGAGTTTCACCACAATATCAGCCATACAGACCCACTGATGTTCCGTTTGTGAAAAGGAATAGATTTCTCATGTAAACGGGGGTATCAGCTACTGATTGGGATTAATTCAATTCTTGGTCATGGTTTCTCTTTAAAGAGACTCTGAAGTCTCAATAAAAACATCTTTTTAAAAAAAAATGTGTTTAATATGTTTGCTCTACCTAAACCGCCGTACTCCTGCCACTGTAATCTATCTAAATCCCTCCTAACTCGCCGGGGGGCAATCCGGGCAGCGCTTCTGTGAGATGCAGAGCTATGAGCTGCAGCTCTGCCTCTCAGCATGTCTATCAGCTCGGATCGCCTCCGCTCTCCCCGCCACTCTCAGTCTTCCTTTACTGAGAGGGGCGGGGGAGAGGCGGAGATACACGGCTGATTGACGCGTAAGGAGGCAGAGCTGCGGCTCATAGCTCTGCCTCCTATAGCAGCAAAATCCACGACCAAAAGTGTCGTGGATTTTGCGGGGGAGAGGGAGGGGGGAGTTAGGGGGGATTTAGATAGATTACAGCGGCGGGAATGCGGCGGTTTAGGTAGGGCTAGCATATTAAACACATTTTTTAAATATAAAGATGTTTTTCTTGAGACTTCAGTGTCTCTTTAAAGCCACACAGAAAAAAAGGTTGGGTTGAGCCAACAGATAGCATTGATTCTGTTATAGTGAAAGTCAGTCTTTTATTAAAGTTTTACTTTATACAGTACAGTACTTTGTATTTTTCTATAACTGTTTTTGGATTGTGGAATAAATCATCTGAGTTTCTATTAATCCTTATGGGTACATTTGCTTTGATATAAGAGTGCTTTGGATTACAAGCATATTTCTGGAATAAATTATGCTTGCAAATCAAGGTTCCACTTGTTAGCTTTTTAAAAATGACAGTTTGATATTATATGGTTAAAATCTATTCATGTGTTCTCACACATAACACTGTGCTAAAGCCTATCATAATCCCCTATTAAAGTATACTTGAATTATTTTTAAAATATTAGTTATGTTTTCTCCTCTGAAGCATGAATTTCTACATACATTCATTTTGTCTATGTGATCTCTTATTCCTCGGATATGCCTACTTCCTGCCTGTCAGTTTGTTGTCTGTTTACAGCTCTAGCTGGTCCCGTGAATCTGCCCTCTTTATTGATTTTAGAAATTCATAGTAATGATATAAAACAGGGAGAATATACAGTAGCAATCAAAAGTATGTGAACCCTTTGGAATTAAATGGATTTCTGCACAAATTAGTCATAAAATGTGATCTGACTTTCATCTAAGTCACAACAATACACAATCACAGTGTGCTTAAACTAAAACCACACAAATAATTAAACGTTTCCATATTTTTATTGAAAACACCATGAAAACATTCACAGTGCTGGTGGAAAAGGTATGTGAACCCTTGGATTTAAGAACTGGTTGAAACTCCTTTGGCAGCAATAACTTCAACCAAACGTTTCCTGCAGTTGCAGATCAGACATGCACAACGGTCAGGAGTAATTTTTGACCATTCCTCTTTATAGAACTGTTTCAGTTCAGCAATATTCTCTGGTTATGTCTGGTGTAAATAGCTTTCTTGAGGGAATGCCACAGCATCTCAATCAGGTTGAGGTCAGGACTCTGACTGGGCCACTGCAGAAGGTGTATTTTCTTCTGTTTAAGCTATTTTGTTGTTGATTTACTTCTATGCTTTGGGTTGTTGTCCTGTTGCAACACTCGTCTTCTTCTGAGCTTCAGCTGGTGGACAGATGGCCTTAAGTTCTCCTGCAAAATGTCTTGCTAAACTTGGGAATTCATTTTTCCTCTGATGATAGCAATCCATCCAGGCCCTGATGCAGCAAAGCAGCCCCAAACCATGATGCGCCCATCACCATACTTCATAGTTAGATGAGGTTTTGATGTTGGTGTGCTGTGCCTTGTTTTCTCCACACATAGTGTTGTGTGTTTCCTTCAAACAACTCAACTTTGGTTTCATTTGTCCACAGAATATTTTGCCAGTACTGTTGTGGGATATCCAGGTGCTCTTCTGCAAACTTTAAATGTGTAGCAATGTTTTTGTTTTGTTTTTTTGGACAACAGCGGCTTCCTGCCTTCCTATATGGTATCCTCCCATGAACTTGTTCCTTGTTTAGTGTTTTACATATTGTAGATTACCAGGGCCATTTCTGGTCATTTTTGCATCCAAGGCAAGGCAGCGATTGCCTTTGTTTGAAATGCAATACCTATCAGGCTGTTACAGTTTTCTTTATTCCTGGCTGAGGGCTGCCGCTGGGGCCCGGGACACCTGGGGCACATTGGACTACAAAAAAGCAAATCAGGAAGGAAGGGAACAGCTATATTGGACGGGGGCTTACGCTGAGGACTGGGACCCCTGGAAGCACATCTGACTACAGAGGAGTACATAGTGTCATCCCTCAAAATTATAAGCCCTCCCCGAAAAAAAAAACATCTTTTGGGGGTAAAATTAATATAAGACAGTATCTTATTGTAACACAGTAGTGATGGTGTTATTTTCTGAACTTTAGAAGTTCCCTCACCAGGAACACAGGCAATTATAACAGCCTGATAGACACTTTAAATTATCTATCATGCTATTACTGTAGTTTTTCTGTTTCAATATGTTATATTGAATTAAGTTCAGGTTAAATCAGAGTAACATCGAGATATAACATTGCGTTTAAATTTAGACAAAAAATTTTTCAGAACTTTAACAATGGGCAGCCAAATATCAACTTTGAGCACTAAATATGATTACATTCAAAAACCTTATGAAATAGAAGAGCAAAACAGGTTATTTCAAGTAAGTCAGTGTTTCAGTAGGATCTGAGCGTAGTAGCTGTTATAATTTTTATCGTTATAGGTGCCATAGCTATAACTACACTTATGTTTATAACCACAGTTATAGTCATGCTTGGGTTCACAGATTTAATTTTAGATGATAGTAGGGTAAATTTTGGGGTTTCCATCTAGGTTTAGAGCATCACTATTTGAGTTCTTGGTGTGGCAGAGCGGAGACCTCAACTAAGTGTCGAGGGATTACAGTTGGGTGAGGTTCCAGAGTCTTGGTGTGTATGTGACTTTATGTGGAGGGTAGCATAGCTTGTTTATAAGTGTCTGAATCTTGGAATTCATACCACGTGGCCCAGATAAGCGATACCGTATTTTTTCTGCTTTGTCCTGAGCTAGCAAGATGTTTTCCTCTATTTCCTTGATTTTTTCCACTCTCTGAATCCATTGTTTAAAGGTTGGAATAGATGCAGATTTCCAGAGAGTTGGGATAAGCGCCCTAGCTGCATTTATTAGGAATGGGATTGAGGTCTTTTTGTAGCTCTTTAATGATTCATGAGAACCATGCAATAAGAATGTTTCTGGGTTAAACTGAAGGTTGGCACTAGTAATCTGGCTAATTGTTTGGTGGATTTTGGTCCAGTAGGCCTTTATTTTAGGGCAGTCCCATGCTATGTGCTTTAGATTTGCTTTATTGTTTTGGCATCTCCAACAAGTGTGGGAGGCGGTGGGGAAGATTTTTTGGAGTTTTGCTGGGGTGCAATACCAGGATGT
Source organism: Hyperolius riggenbachi (assembly GCF_040937935.1). Classification (NCBI taxonomy): domain Eukaryota; kingdom Metazoa; phylum Chordata; class Amphibia; order Anura; family Hyperoliidae; genus Hyperolius; species Hyperolius riggenbachi. Next base: position 187,742,763 of record NC_090646.1, on the reverse strand, counting down.
AAGGAATTTATAATTTAGTTCTTGAGCTAGGACATTTAGGGAGGATTTATGGGCCTTAATGTAGAGTTGTTCCCATTGAACATCTGAAAGGTGTTTACCTAAGATTTGATGCCATTCTTTTTGGAATGGGAGTAAAATTTGAGTGTCTACTGGGCTGAGTAAGTTGTATAGCCAAGAGATGACATGTCTCTGGTGTTCCTGCGACTTACATTTCTGGTCAAAGGTAGTAAAATTAAGCCTTAAGTTGGTTATTGGTCTTATTGATGAAATGTAGTGTTTGATTTGTCGATATGTCCACACGGGGATCGGGTTAGGTGCTGTGAGGTTTTTGTATTGCTGATATGGAGTTACTTTGCCATTGGTTAGAAAGTCGCCTATTCTGGGAGGATTTTGGGAAGTCCAGCCTTTCAGGTAGTCTCTACTTAGACCCGGTGTGAATTCAGGATTGTGGAGTAATGGAGTCATGGGTCCCATTAAGTGGGATAGAGATTGTTGTTTAGTAGCTTTTTGAAAGGTTTTTAAAGAAGCGGTTATAAGGGGGTGAGGAGTGGTCAGTTCAGTAGTTGGATTAAGTGGGCACCAAGGTAAGCTTGCTACTTGGATTTCTACAAAGGCTTGTTCAAGATTTACCCAGTCCTTGGTGTCCGCTTGGACTGACCAGTCTACTGTAGTTTTTCATCCGAGTGTTGGCCATTCACAAATCCACAGATCATCTCCACTATGTGCAATATAACATCCTGATGTTATGTATGATGTACTTGATCTATATGATTGTTTTAAATGTCTGTGTTCCCCAGAAAATCTTTACCAATTACAGCATATACATTCATGACAGCCTAATAAATAATATATCTTTTTTTTTTAACTGTACAATACAGAAGGTTTGGCACTGATTTCTGGTGTGTGGTGCTATGAAATATAATAGCTGCATTTAACTATGTCATATTAGATTGATGCCTGTAGATACGTTATTTTTGCTACAAAACATGTTTGGTACCTTTTCTATTCTTGTTTTATATATGGATTCTCCAGTTACAGTTAACAGATACTGTTTTGAGTACTGTGTTTTATTATTTCGCAAAATAACCAGAAAACTTTGGATGTGTAATTTGAATGGTGTTCCATACATAAGTCAGTAGCCACTTAAAAAGGAACTGTGACTAAGAATTGAACTTCATCCCGATCAGTAGATGATAACCCATTTCCTATGAGAGATCTTTTCCTTATCTTAAACGGATCATCAGGGAGCTCTGAATGGCTGATATTGTAGTGAAACCTCTCCCACAGTATGATGTCAGCACCAGAGTGCTTTACATCACACTGTGGGAGTCTTGTTGCATTGTGGGAAATAACAGATGTTTCCAACTGCCAAAAATGCTCTCTTTCCACAGACACCTGCCAGCAGTAAAGATGCCACCATGGGATAAATGTCAGAATGTAAATCAGGGAGAGGAAAGATTTTACAATTGACAAACATTGACTAAATCATTTATAAATAATTATTGTAAAAATGAAACACTTTTTTTCATTACTTTATTTTCACTGCAGTTCCTCTTTAAAGCAAATCTGTAGTGAGGGAAAAAAGTCAGATATTTACCTATAGAGAGGGAAGGCTCAGGATCCTATTGAGCCTTCCATGACCCCTATCATTCCCCTAGTTCCTGTGCTGTCTGGATAGTCAGAGTATTGCCAAGATCAAAGTCAAGATATTAGTTCATAGAGGTATAAGTCTCTCATAAAACAGGAACACAGAAATCCTGATGCTCAGGTAGTTAGCCACAATCCTGGGAGTGAGCTCACAGGTGCAATCAGGGATACATAGCACATTCCAGACACTAGGGGCTATATGCAATTAACTTTTTCTCCTGAGTTTTTTTCCAGGAGATAATTTTTCATCTTGGATTTAGAATAAGTTTTCAGCAATTTGCAAAAGTACTAGAAAAAATACTGTCAAAATTATTTTGAGTATTTTTTTTGCTTGCTGGTGGCTTAAAAGACATTTTATTGACAAGTTTGAAAATATCACAAATAACACCTGAAGAAAACCCAGGAGAAAAAGATAATTGCATATGGGCCTAGATGTCCAAAGGTCCTAGAAAGGAAAACATTTCTTTAGGAAGAGTCCTGAGATGGTGGGTTGCCATGGGCAGCCACCTGCTGAGGCGTGGCATTTGATAAGATGTATATTTAGTAAGTTCAACATCAGATTGAACTCTTTGAACAAATCAGTTACTGACTAGTGATGGTCATGTCTAGGAAAACTCATGGAGAAGCATGTACAGTAATTAGTTTGGTCAAGTGACAGATATGTAAGTCTCTGATTTGCTAGTCATGATAGTGTGCTAAAGCAGGGTGTTATTAAAGCAAATCAGAGCTTTGCAAATCTATCAGCTGATTAAACAAATCAATTGCTTCTCCATGAGCTCTCCTAAACATGACAATCACTATCACTGATTCCTTTGTTCCACTTTTATTCCTTACAATCCCTTATAAAAAGACTATAGTGCAGTCCGTTTATTAGGACTGCAAGGCAGTGTGGGTAAACATCAACAGACCTCAGTCAAATGTTCTGCCAAATACTGCACTGAGACTAGATGAAACATTTTCCAGCATTTGGTTTGGATGAAGCCAGGATTCTGACAAGTGTATCCAAGTTAAATGGTGCACTGATAAAGTAGGCCATGCATTTATACACTCACCTAAAGAATTATTAGGAACACCATACTAATACGGTGTTTGACCCCCTTTCGCCTTCAGGACTGCCTTAATTCTACGTGGCATTGATTCAACAAGGTGCTGAAATCATTCTTTAGAAATGTTGGCCCATATTGACAGGATAGCATCTTGCAGTTGATGGAGATTTGTGGGATGCACCTTCAGGGCATGAAGCTCCCGTTCCATCAGATCCCAAAGATGCTTTATTGGGTTGAGATCTGGTGACTGTGGGGGCCATTTTAGTACAGTGAACTCATTGTCATGTTCAAGAAACCAATTTGAAATGATTCGAGCTGTGTGACATGGTGCATTATCCTGCTGGAAGTAGCCATCAGAGGATGGGTAAATGGTGGTCATGAAGGGATGGACATGGTCAGAAACAATGCTCAGGTAGCCCGTGGCATTTGAACGATGCCCAATTGGCACTAAGGGGCCTAAAGTGTGCCAAGAAAACATCCCTTGCCATGTTATTGGTTGATTAGATAACTGCCTTAATGAAAAATTGAACAGGTGTTCCTAATAATCCTTTAGGTGAGTGTAGATGGCCACCAGATCTGACCATGGGATAGATCCCTGTCTGATCTGCAAGGGAGTTATTACTGCCACACACTAGACATATATTTTTAATAGAGTTCAGTAATGCAATGCTGTGGGCCATTGATGTACTGCTGCTCCCAACCCGCCACAGCTCGATAGATATCTTCCATTTCGTATGATCTACGATTCAATCTATTTCGGCTAAAAATCAATCAGACATCGATCAAGCTGCCCTCAGGATCAATTTCTAGATGATTCAATCAGAGTGATCAAATCTACCATATATGTAATGGGGAAAATGGATACAGTATGTCCACCATGAACTGCTTTGATCCTGTCTGCCTGCTATGTAGAAGGCTACATACAGTAACTGAAGTAGATTGTGTACATGTTATTTTTTCTTACTCTGTCCAGCCAGCGTTTTATTTAAAATAGCTCAGTCACATAGCACAGTTATCGCCTCTGTGATCTGACCTTTCTCCCCTCTCTACTTGATCACCACAGAATGTGTGCTTGCACACAGTTTACTGATTAAGGAACCATAGATTTGGTGCAAGAAATGTTGCTGCAAAAAAATAGAAAATTGTTTGTTAATGTTAGAGGCTATAGTATTGTTGAAGGGTGTCTAAAATTTTGTGAGTTAATAAAAACATATTTCCTCCAGACCAACCACATAGGGTGCAATGATTTCAGCAAATAATATTAAACTCTCTTACATGGCAACATCTTAACATCTCTGCTGTGGAGATAGACATGTGAGATAGCTGTTTCAGGGGGCGCGTCATTGAGCCAATATCTGACAGGAAGTGGCAACTGCGTGTGTCTGCAGAGGAACGGCTCAGCAAGCCATTCACCAGAATGCCCAGTTGCCCTGACTACAAGTAACCATATTTATAATTATAAAGCATGACTGAAAAATAATAGCTGGCTACAGACTGAAATGCAAAGGTCATTTTAAAAGGTGTCAAATGACAAAAGGACTTGTGTATGAATGGTATATGTCTTATTATTTATTTATTAGCTTGAACATTCAATTGGAGAATAGGGAACTGACAGTGAAATAATTAATTTAAGAGTGCTGACTGACACTGCCCAGTCCTACCTTCATATAGCTATTTACCCTCCATTTCCATTGTGCAGAGAGCAAATTGGAAGTGCCTGTCAATCTGGCATTCCTGGGTAGCCCTCATATGTGCCATATACATGATGACATCATCATGCATGCTTAAAAATGCAGAGAGGAGGGGCATTGTGAGAAAGGGCGATGAAGGTGGGCTGAGAACAGTGAGGGCCCGTTTCCACTACTAAGTGATGCCAATGCAGCTACCTAGCCGCATCGCATCACTTAAGCTGTCGGCCACATCACTTCTGCATCTCCCGATGCGGAAGTGAATTGAAGAGATGGGACGCAGCTGCAGGCGGATGCGGCCGTGCAAGAATCTGCAGCATGCTGCAGATTCTCGGATTGCTTCGCACCGCTCCGCACAACATGCACACAGTGGAAACTCTTCCATTGCCGTACATGTGTTTCAGGACACCTGCGGACACACTAGGAGCGGTGCGATGTGGCTACATAGCCGCATCGCACCACGGGAGTCCTGAAACACATGCATGGCAACGGGACAGTTTCCACTGTGTGCATGTTGTGTGGAGCGATCCGAGAATCTGTAGCATGCTGCAGATTCTCGCACGGCCGCATCCGCCCGCAGCCGCATCCCATCTCTTCAATTCACTTCCACATCGGGAGATGCGGAAGTGATGCGGCCGGCAGCTTAAGTGATGCGATGCGGCTAGGTAGCCGCATTCGCATCACTTAGTAGTGGAAACGGGCCCTAGGGCTTCTCAGATTCACTGTAATGTACAGAAAGCAAAAATTCCAGGTGGAGATACAACCACTTTAGGGAAGCAAATGTTATTTGACAACATTAGGAGAAAAGACATGCCCCTCCCCCTCTCTCCATGTCACACTCTTGCCAAACCCCCAATAATGCAGAGAAGGAAAAATTCAGACAGTTTAATTTCTTCAAATCGCACCACTCCCTTCTTTCATCGCTACTTTTCCTTCATTGGGGCATCTGGAAAAGGCAATGTAAGAAAATAGACGTTGGATATAAAGCCCACTACAAACTCTTTTAGTAGACAAATACACTTGTTTGTATAGGTTATTATATCTGCCTCTAGCCATTTTGTCATTTCAGGCGAGTAAACCTGTGGCGCCCCGCCCCCCAAGCCCCCCTCGTGTCTGGGGCTTGCCCTTCTGGGGCCCGCCAGCCGCGTGCAGGGGGGAACCCTGACGCCCTCCTGATTGTGGGACCCCCCAGCCAGGTGTGGAACTGGCTGCGCCGTCTAATAGACGCCAGGCCAGTTAATTCCCCGCAGCCCGCAGTCTCCCGGGAGGCAGAGCAGGGCTACGGCAAGATGGCTGCCGAAGCCCTGCACTGGAGAGTATTTGTGTCTCCAGTACAGGGCTTCGGGCGCCATCTTGCCATAGCCCTGCTCTCTGCCTGTCAGGGCGGGAGATGTGCTGCTGGAGGATCGTCGGGGAGCTGCGCGCCAGATGCCGGGAGAGGAGACTTCTGCCAGGTGAGTGAATTGTTTTTTTCACAGGTGCATTTTTTTCTGGTGAATGCTGCCCACATTGCGATTTTCTGGTGATTGCTGCCCACATTGCGATTTTCTAGTGACTTCTGCCCACATTACGATTATTTTCTGATGACTTCTGGCTGCTACCCACATTACGATTATTTTCTGATGACTGCTGCCCACATTACGATTATTTTCTGGTGACTGCTGCCCACTTTACGATTATTTTATGGGGAAATGCTGCCCACTTTACGATTATTTTATGGGGAAATGCTGCCCACTTTACAATTATTTTATGGGAAAATGCTGCCCAATTTACAATTAATTTCTGGTGAAATGCTGCTCAATTTATGATTAATTTCTGATGAAATGCTGCTCAATTTATGATTAATTTCTGGTGAAATGCTGCCCACTTTACGATTATTTTATGGTGAAATGCTGCCCAATTTACAATTAATTTCTGGTGAAACATTGCTGCATTAGGATTATTTTATGGTGAAATGCTGCCCCATTACAATTATTTTATAGTGAAACGCTGCCCCATTACGATTATTTGGTGCCTATGGGGGGGGGGGCCTCATCTTAATTTTTGCAGGGGGGCTCAGTGATTTCTAGTTACGCCCCTGCTTCAGCCTATCACAGCGGATCGCTTTTGAGTCCCCCAGGGGGACAGCCGTGTCACATGGCTGTCCCCTGTACAGCGCTGCACATGTAAATAGATGGCGGGTATACGGTCTAACAGTCTCCCGAGCGGCTCCCAAGCAGGAGATGCGCGTGCAGCCTGCGTGTGATCTCCTTCAAAACAGCCCCAGGACTTTACGCTGATTGGCGTTAGACGTTCCTGGGGTTGCCGCCGTGCCCACCCCCATCGGCGCGACGTGGTCGGCAAGTAGTCAAGGAAGCCTCAGGTAAGTATTGTACCAAAGGTGCTCCTTATTTCTTTGTTACAGCTGATACAAGTCTAAAAATAAATCTGCACTGTTTCTACTTCCTGATTCATGGAAGCAGACATATTGTTAACCTCCTGTGCGTTCAAAAAAGCTTATTCGCGACCGCCATGGCAGTCAGGTGCAACTAGAAACAAATGAGGGGGAACTAAGCAGGCTATACTACATATATATATATATATATATATATATATATGGTAAGCCACCTCATTTATTTATATTTTAGTTGCTTTTAGTGTATTTTATTCACCTTGGGCACCTCTTTATCCCCTTTTCCATGTCTATTGGCTGGGCGGCGGAAGGGGAGGGCGTAGAGTAAACAAACCACGATCGCTATGACAGGACAGAAGAGGCAGCTCAGCTGATGCTGATGTTGCTCCAAGCCGCTGCTTATACCGCCTGGCAGTTGAGGCGCCCCTGTATCGGACCTAAAAAAAGGGATTTATAAACAAACAACTAAAAAAACAACAACAGGGGCATTGGTTCCATAAGAGGGACAATCCCTGTGAAAAAAGACATTTGTGAGCTATGCATAATAATAATAATTAATTTCACAACTGTAACCTAGTGAAAGTGCAGGACATGTGGGCTAGATCAATGTTTCTTAACATCATTCTACAGTAGTATGTACCTCTCTATTAATGACTGTGTTATTCAACCACCCCCTATTAATGGTAGCAATATCTCATGTGCCCCTTGATTCCTATACATTTGTTAACGGTCCTCGTCCTGACGAAACCCCACATTGGGTTGGCGTGAAACGGCTTTTGACCACCCACTGTCTTTGTACCCTTTCTCTCTCAGTGGTACTGTATACCTGTAATCATTTTAAAGACTTCTATTAAAGCAACAACGTTTTAATTTAGATGTGCACTACTGCCTTTTTCTCTCTAAATACAAAATTGTTAAGGGTGCTTCATTATTGTGTGAAAATGCTTTTTTAACATTTCTTGATGTTTTTAGTTAACTATAAATACATATTTAAGTTTCTTTATACATGCTTTTTAACCCTCAAAATGTACAATAATGGAATGACTATCATTCATTAAATCCAAGACCCCAACTAAAGTACCCCTTATGGTACAGGTACCATGTTTCGAGAACTTAGAAGCTATAGCAAGAATGTTTCTTGTACTGTACATAAGTGTAAAGGTCATATTTCACTTATACTATCACAATAAATAAATAACTAAACAAATAGATAAAAGGCAAAATAAAAATGGTAACACATTTTCAGCACTGCCTTAGGCCTGTGCACAGTATATTTATTTATTTCAATCATTTACATAGCACTGACCTTTTTCCACAGCAGTCTAACAAGGGCATTGAATCATTCACATCATTTTGCATTTTACATAAAAGATAAACAAAATCTGAATCCCTGAACCAGATCTGATTTTTGCTTCAGTTTCAATGCTGCCTCACCTGCAGTAGGGTACAAGTGTACCCACCAGCAGGCAGTTCATGGTTCCTGACACTGGTCAACTTTTAATTGATTTTCCCCTGTATCAAAAGGGTGATTTAGGCACAGGGATACATTTTCAGCAAGGATCGACAGCCACATAGCAATGAATCAGGTGGTAAAACACTAGTAGTTTCGATTTCTGCTGAACTGAAATCTTTAAAGAGAACCTAAACTGAAAATAAAAAGTCAAAATAACTATACACAGGTCATACCTACCTCCTGTGTAGTCTACTACTTAATCTCTCTCTCCTCTTCTGTGTCCCATTTGTCCACTGTGATCAATGGAATTCTCCGTCCTCCATTTTAAAAATGGCCATTACCCCATAACAGCTTCCTGGTCAGCACACTGTTAAACTGTAATATCGCCACTTGAGCCATAGGGAAACATGGACATTACCTTGCACATTCAGTTGTAACTGACAGCTGCTGATATATAACTGACAGCAACTGGCATATTTCAATTCTGTCAAAATATTGTCAGAACTGGAAGGGATCACTGAAAGAAGAAAATATAATTTTGATTTGCAGCTACATCATGTGTTTATTTTAAATAATTTTTACCCGCTTCAGGTTCACTTTAAAGCCTAGTTCACATTATAAATCGCTAGCGCAATCACAAACGCTGAGCGCTTTTGTGAGCGCTTTTCAAAGTGATTTTGCTGGTGATTGTAGAACGATTAGAGATTTTATTACGCGCTTTTGTGTGGCGATAAGCTGTTTTTTTCCCAGTCAATCAGGAAATGAACTCTTTGACCTGGAACTGAATGTTTTTAATGTCATTTTTTTTTAAAGCGCTCACAAAATCGCTTTTCCAAGCGCTTTTTAAGCGCGTAGCAATTTTCCTATACCTTGCATTGAAGCACAAATGCTTAGGAAATAGTGCAGGAGCTGAGTTTGCGATTGGAAAGAAAGCTCATTGCTCATGTGAGAATACTCACATAGCAAATCATTGCACTACCGCGTTTAGAGCGCTTTTAAAAATCACCAGCACTTAAAAAAATCCATAGTTCTCATAGTGTGAACAAGCCCTAAACTGGGTCAAGGGATTGAAGGGAAGTGGTCAGTTGCTTTTTGGATCAGGTTACTATCAACCCATCAATGGTTAACTGCAGATGGAGACCATTTAAGATGGAATGCTGAAAAGGGAATTCAGGGAGAATTTCTGACACAGAAGAATTAATATGCTGGTTAAATGCTGGACTTGTTTCACAGTCCAGCATCTAACCACAAAATGTGCCACATGTCACACTTTGGTAGCAGCTACACTGCAGTTGCTGTTGCTCACTGCCACCCTCTGCTGGCAGAGTTGTGACTGCTAGAAGGATAGCTAATTTAGAGGATGTGCAGCTGAATCCACCACTCTTATGAACTGGCACATAGACATCTGGTGTTATTAACAAATAATGATCTCTTCAAAACGTCATGCAGAAGCTGACAATATATGAAGATGTTGAATCATCAAGTGAGAACAATTCGATTTGACTGGTAACATATCTAAAGGAAATCTCTTGATCCATCATGCCAGTATTTTTTTATCTGCAATGCTCATCTTTTGATTATAACGTGAGAATATTATTCATAATTTCCTAACAGCAGTAGATTACCAGCACATTGCTCTAGCTATCCACTCAGATCAGTCTCCATGTGCAGCCAGAAGGTTATTAACTCACCCTGCATACTAAAAATGTTCAAATGTACATTTTATGATCAGTACGTTCTTAGAAGATAGAAATGTTCTTTCAAAATGTGTATATTTATTGTATTAACAATACAGAGAATATTATATGTGTACTAAGGGTACCTCTGCTATACATTTGTTTTTTTGTAAAATAAAAAAATTAGTAATCTTGTAGCTTAAAAAAAAAGCAAAAAAATAAAAATAAAAATAAAAAATGAACTGGACAATTGTATTTATTGTACATTTCACTCACGGCACCCATAAGAAGGCTTGATCTGGATATGCTCAGTGTACTCTCTTAAGACAGCTTCATAAACATGACTAAACTAGACCTTACGCCCATTATATAACACAAAAACCTAAGGGCAGCAGCATCAACCTACGATTGCCCTCCTCCCCACGCATTCGACTCTCTCCTGGGCTCCAGACTGCCCCCTCTGCCCAGTCAGTGAGGAGTGGCGGCAGCCCCAGAGCCAGACGCACTGCGCATGTGTGTAGGTATTATATTAGAGTGAGCTCCTCTGAGGGTCATTTAGTGACAAGACTATATATATATACTCTGTAAATCACTGCAGATGTCAGCACTATATAAATAATATACATTTATAGTCATTTTAAAGGGGCACTATGGCAAAAAAAATTTAACATTTAAAATATGTGCAAACATAAACAAATATGAAATCCATTTTTCCAGAGTAAGATGAGCCGTACATTACTTTTCGCCTATGTTGCTGTCACATAAAGCAGGTAGTAGAAATCTGACAGAAGCGACAGGTTTTGGACTAGTTCATCTCTTCATAGGGGATTCTCAGGGATTTATTTATTTTCAAAAGCACTTAGTGAACAGCAGTTGCTCTGTCCAACTGCTGTGTAGCGAGCAGGGAAGCTGGCCAGCATCATTGCTTAAATCCTTTTTAGGAAATATATTTATAAAGAATAAAAGCCTTGCTGAGAATCCCCTATGAAGAGTTGGGCTAGTCCAAAACCTGTCACTTCTGTCAGATTTCTACTGCCTACTGTGTAAGTGACAGCAACAGAGGGAACAATTAATTTATGGCTCATTTTACTCTGGAAAAAACGTACTTCTTATTTGTTTATGTTTGCACGTATTTTAACATTTTTCAACATAGTGCCCCTTTAAGGACACCTAACTATAAGTACACTAACATGTTGTATGTTCTTCCATTTTCATATCTGAGAGGGTTCATTTACATTTCTCCAGTTTAATGCAGCTGGGGTCTAGACGATTCTCTACATGCAGTTTACATACAGATGTTTTTTTGCATAGCGTTATGTAGTACTGTAGACACTCTTTCAGTGTGGTTGACATTGGAAAGAATAGTTTGTTTCATGTGTTGCGTAATATGTTGGTGCTTTATAAATACAATAAATTGATAAATAATGTGTTAAAGGTGCAGTACAGATTCAAGAAAATGTACTAAGAAAATGCACACAAAAAGCAAAAGTGTAACTAGGCTCAAGATGATGATTCTGCAATCTGATTGGTGAGTGACTGCTCTGTGTAGCTGGATCATAGTTTTTTTTATCAGAAAATAAAAGACTCACTTAATCATAGTTACCCCCAAAACTTCATTGTTTTTATGCATAGATACAGTACAGCAGCATGATTAAATTCATTACAAAGGCTACGTAGTGTCCAAAGACGTTGTAAGCCAATGCTACATATTATATTATTGAAACATATTTTAATGAAATACCACCTGTAAAAATGATGAAAGCAATTTAATCAGAAAGGGACTAATGTGTTGTGTAGCAGGCACAGTTGTTTAAGATAGAAATAAGAATTAATATTGAAATAAAAATGACACAATGACTACACAGCGGTCGTGGCTCATGTATAAAAGTTTACTTTTGCAATGAAGTAAATAGCAGATAAAGAATAATAATCATTCCAAAGCAGTCTGTTTTAATATATCACTGCACACTGACATAAAATTAATTTTCACTCTCCTACAAGAAAATCCTTGTAATCAAATATTGCTCCAGAGTACTGATTGCTGCAGCTCATGTGAAGCTACTTTATTATCAATATTGGAAGCTGGGGGAAATCTCCACTACAGCTCTAGATTCCCAAAAAACAACAGACGCCTCTGCTTAAAGAACAGAAATTTACTTTTCTAAAGAGTTTCTAAAGTTTAAAAATAACACATATGAAGTCACTACTTTACTTAAAACGGTATTGTCACCATAAAAAATCAAATTTCAACAGCAACTGGTCTGAGTGTATTAAGTGATAAAGATGCTAATCCTGCATTCAAAACTTGCAAATAAAATTCTGCTGTTATGGTTTGTAGTTATCACATACTTTAGGAGCACTGGCCCTAGTGCCAAACAGTGCCAAAGAGTTGAATGCTGGGAGTTATTTTTATCTATAATATATTCCTCCTCTTCCATTTACTGTATTTCCCTATCTAGCTGCTTATCAGAAGCACCCTCTGATTACTTGTGTTTACAAGCAAGGCTGAGGTGACTCAGTGATTGGATGTGTAAATAAAGAAGACAGTGCAGTTGTTAGTATACACCTCAGTGGGAGTGTCTGAAGACTCTGGGAGGATGGCAGCTAATGAATACACAATGAGCAAGAGAAGGGAGTGGGAAAACAAGAGTCAGGGAGGATATGATGTCAGCATTAGCTTGGCAAGATGGCCACTGCCTAGAATAAGATTTTCTGCTTTTCCTTTATAAAATTCACAGGAATCATTATGTGGATAGCACAATACATCTGTTATGTAAGTAGAAGTAGTATTTATCTACTTATATATGTGTTTTTTATTTCTAGGTTAGCATGGGTGTCGCTTGTTCTTTAAAGCTATAGCAAAGCTGTTGGAGGCAGTGTTAGTACTATGGTATATCATTCATCTAAGGATGCTCAACCTATAATGTTCTCACCTATAATATTATCCAACTACCCTCAGCTATATAGGTAGGCTGATTTTTTTCTTATCCTTAGACAAGCAAAGATTATTATTTTTTTTCAATTAAACCAAGAGGAGGATGGGTGTTTGATTTTCAGATTGACTCCTTTCTTCCAGAAAAGGTTCAGGTCTGATTGAGGTCTGATTCATCTATATATATATAAAATTGGATGTATGTGTGTATGTATGTGTGTGTGTGTGTGTGTGTGTGTGTATGTATGTATGTGCCGCGATCACGCGAAAACGCCTTGACCGATTTGAACGAAACTTGGTATACAGATCCCTTACTACCTGGGATGATATGTTCTGGGGAACTCGCGTCCCCCCTGCACACCTGGGCGGAGCTACAAACAGCCAATCAGATTCCACCCATTCAAGTGAATGGAAAAAATGGAAAAGGCTGCCATACTCACAGTAATTGAGCCAGAGTCCCCACACATGGCGCAGTTGGTCACTTAGTGATCAAGGTTACAAATCCAGGAAAAGTGGGTGGAGCATAAAACAGCCAATCCCACAGGGTTTTCAAACTTTGCAAACTTGGCCACTGGGTGAATGAGATTAATATTCAGGAAAGTGGGTGGAGCCTACAACAGCCAATCAATAGTCACCTATTGATTTTAATGGGGAATATTAAAACTGTTGCCATTCTTACACTGTTAATGGCAGAGGCTTCAAACTTGCTACAGTCGGTCATTGGGTGACTGGGGTCCAAATTTTTAAAGGGGTGGGGCCACAAACTAGTCAATCAGACTTTCTTGGTGGATAAACTGCTTCCATTCACCCATTTTTGATGCCAGGAACCTTAAAGGTCACGAACTTGGTCATTGAGTGACTGTGGGTCCAGGTTACAAAAAGTGAGCGGAGCCAAAAATAAAATTCACTAGGAAAATATAAACAGCACCCACTCTTACACTGTTACTGGCAGGGTTCACAAACTTTGCACAGTTGGTCACTGGGTGAATGAGATGAATATTCAAGAGAGTGGGTGGAGCCTAAAACAGCCAATTAAAATTCACCTGTTGATTTTCAAAGGGAATATTTACATTGCAGCCATCCTTACAATGTTAATAGCAGATGCTTCAAACCTGGTAAAGTCAGTCACTGGGAGACTGGGGTTCAAATTCGAAAAGGGGGCAGAGCCACAAACAGCCAATCAGATTTGTTTAATTTCAATGGGAATATACAAATTATTGATACCAAAAGCCTAAAGCTCATAAACTTGGTCATTGAGTGTATGTTAAGGTTAGAAAAAGTGGGCGGAGCCAACAACTACATTTTATTCCAGGGGAAAATATAAACTGCAGCCATTCTTACACTGTTAATGGCAGGGTTCCCAAACTTGACACAGGGGGCCACTGGGTGACTGGGATTAATATTCAGAAATGTGGGTGGAGCCAACAACAGCCAATCAAATTTTACCTATTTATTTTCAAGGGGAATATTTACATTGCTACCATTCTTACACTGTTAATGGCAGAGGCCTCTTACCTGATAGGGGACTGGGGTCCAAATTCACTAAAGGGGGCGGAGCCACAAACAGCTAATCAGATTTGTTAGATTGATTTCAGCCGTTCTGTTATTGGCAGGGTTCTCAAACATGACACAGTTGGTCAATGGATGACTGGGATTAATATTCAGGAAAGTGAGTGGAACCTACAACAGCCAATCAAAATTCACCTATTGATTTTTAAGGGAAATATTAAAACTGCTGCCACTCTTACACTAATAATGGCAGGAGCCTCAAAACAGCTACAGTCGGTCATGAAGTGGCTGAGGTTCAAATCCACTAAAGAGGTGGAGCCACAAACAGCCAATCAGATAACTTTACTGGATTAACTGCTTCCATTCACACAATCCTGATGGCAGAAACCCAAAAGCTTAAAATTTGGTGACTGGGATTAATATTCAGAAAAGTGGGTGGAGCCTAAAAAGAAAATCAAAATTCACGTGTTGATTTTTAAGGGGAATATTTAAATTGCTGCCATTCTTGCACTGTTAATGGCACAAGCCTCAAACCTGGTACAGTTGGTCATTGGGTCACTGGGGTTCAAATTCAGAAAAGGGGTGGGGCTACAAGCAGCCAATCAGATTTGTTTCATCTCACTGGTAAATTACACATTATTGATGCCAAGGACCCAAACTGGTCATTGAGTGACTGTGTGTCAAGGTTATAAAAAGTGGGCGGAGCCAAAAACAAATTTCACTGGGAAAATATAAACTGCAGCCATTCTTACACTGTTAATGGCAAGGGTTCTCAAACTTTGCCCAGCTGGTCACTGGGTGACTGAGATTAATATTATGGGAAGTGGGTGGAGCCTATAATAGCCAATCAAAATTCACCTGTTGATTTTCAAGGGGAATATTTATATTGCTTCCATTTTTGCACTGTTAATAACAGATGCCTCAAACCTGCTACAATTGGTCATTGAGTGACTGGGGTTCAAATGCCGGAGAGTGGCAGAGCCACAAACAGCCAATCTGATTTGTTTAATTTCTATGGGAATATACAAATTATTGATGACGAAGACCCCAAAGCTCACAAACTTGGCCATTGAGTATTTGTATGTTAGAGTTATAAAAAGTGGCCGGAGCTAACACCAGCCAAATACATACCCGGGCAACACCGATTCATCAGCTATTATTCATAAAAGTGGATGGAGCCTACAAAAGTCAATCAAAATTCATCTATTGATTTTCAAGGGAAATATTTCATTACTGCCATTCTTGCACTGTTAATGCCACAAGCCCCAAACTTGGTACAGTTATTTATTGGGTGACTAGGGTTCAAATTCAGAAAAGGGGTGGAGACACAAACAGCCCACCAGATTAGTACATTTCAATGCAAATTACTGATGCCAAAGACTGCAAAGCTCACAAATTTGGTCATTGAGTAATTAAGTAATTGTCTGTTACTGTTACAAAAAGTGGGCATAGCCAACACCAGCCATATACATACCCAGGTGATGCTGGGTCATCAGTGGGCGGGGACAAATACAAATTTCACTGGGAAAATGTAAACTGCAGCCATTCTTACACTGTTAATGGCAGGATTCTCAAACTTTGTGCAGTTGGTCACTGGGTGACTGGGATTAATATTCATAAAAGAGGGTGGAGCCTACAAAAGCCAATCCAAATTCATTTATTGCTTTTCAAGGGGAATATTCATTTGCTGCCACTCTTGCACTGTTAAGGACACAAACTTAAATCCTGGTACAGTTAGTCATTGGGTGACTGGGGTTCAAATTCAGAAAAGAGGGTGTAGCCACAGCCAATCAGATTTGTTTCATTTCAATGCAAATTATTGATGCCAAACAATGCAAAGCTCACAAGCTAGGTCATTGAGTCATTGTGTGTTAGGGTTAGAAAAATGGGCGGAGCCAACACCAGCCAAATACATACCCGGGCAACGCCGGGCAATCAGCTAGTATGTTATATATTTTAATTATGAGGGTCAGTGTTAACAGTCACAGCCATTTTCATTTATTTAATTAAAGGAACTAGATGGACGTATGTCTTTTTTCAACCCAAATAACTACAGTGGGTTGCAAAAGTATTTGGCCCCCTTGAAGTTTTCCACATTTTGTCACATTACTGCCACGAACATGCATCAATTTTATTGGGATTCCACGTAAAAGACCAATACAAAGTGGTGTACATGTGAGAAGTGGATCGAAAATCATACATCATTCCAAACATTTTTTACAAATAAATAACTGCAAAGTGGGGTGTGCGTAATTATTCGGCCCCCTGAGCCAATACTTTGTAGAACCACCTTTTGCTGCAATTACAGCTGCCAGTCTTTTAGGGTATGTCTCTACCAGCTTTGCACATCTAGAGACTGAAATCCTTGCCCATTCTTCTTTGCAAAACAGCTCCAGCTCAGTCAGATTAGTTGGACAGCGTTTGTGAACAGCAGTTTTCAGATCTTGCCACAGATTCTCGATTGGATTTAGATGTGGACTTTGACTGGGCCATTCTAACACATAAATATGTTTTGTTTTAAACCATTCCATTGTTGCCCTGGCTTTATGTTTAGGGTCGTTGTCCTGCTGGAAGGTGAACATCCGCCCCAGTCTCAAGTCTTTTGCAGTCTCCAAGATGTTTTCTTCCAAGTTTGCCCTGTATTTGGCTCCATCCATCTTCCCATCAACAGTTTCCCTGTCCCTGCTGAAGAGATGCACCCCCCAAGCATGATGCTGCCACCACCATATTTAACAGTGGGGATGGTGTGTTCAGAGTGATGTGCAGTGTTAGTTTTCTGCCACACATAGCGTTTTGCATTTTGGCCAAAAAGTTCCATTTTGGTCTCATCTGACCAGAGCACCTTCTTCCACATGGTTGCTGTGTCCCCCACATGGCTTGTGGCAAACTGCCAACGGGACTTCTTATGCTTTCTGTTAACAATGCCTTTCTTCTTGCCACTCTTCCATAAAGGCCAACTTTGTACAGTGCATGACTAATAGTTGTCCTATGGACAGAGTCTCCCACCTGAGCTGTAGATCTCTGCAGCTCGTCCAGAGTCACCATGGGCCTCTTGACTGCATTTCTGATCAGCGCTCTCCTTGTTCGGCCTGTGAGTTTAGGTGGATGGCCTTGTCTTGGTAGGTTTACAGTTGTGCCATACTCCTTTCATTTCTGAATGATCGCTTGAACAGTGCTCCGTGGGATGTTCTAGGCTTTGGAAATCTTTTTGTAGCCTAAGCCTGCTTTAAATTTCTCAATAACTTGATCCCTGACCTGTCTTGTGTGTTCTTTGGACTTCACGGTGTTGTTGCTCCCAATATTCTCTTAGACAACATCTGAGGCCCTCACAGAGCAGCTGTATTTGTACTGGCATTAGATTACACACAGGTGCACTCTATTTAGTCATTAGCACTCATCAGGCAATGTCTATAGGCAACTGACTGCACTCAGATCAAAGTGGGTCGAATAATTATGCACACACCACTTTGCAGTTATTTATTTGTAAAAAAAATGTTTGGAATCATGTATGATTTTCGTTCCACTTCACATGTGTACACCACTTTGTGTTGGTCTTTCATGTGGAATTCCAATAAAATTGATGCATGTTTGTGGCAGTAATATGACAAAATGTGGAAAACTTCAAGGGGGCCGAATACTTTTGCAACCCACTGTATGTAACTATGTAACAACCAAGGTGAAAATAAACTGATGAGATAAACAATTGGATCTATCCTCCTTCTCCTAAAAATTACATATCCCACAGTATTATTTTATATTCTAGTTAACTGTATTTTTCCTGCGCCATAACATATAAGAAAGAAAAGAAGTGCTACAACTAATTGTATCCCTCCCTACTTTATATTCTAATCTATTATTTTAATTTTTACTGTTTCATTGTGTCTGCTCAATCTATAAACTATTGACCCTTTTTATCTTTTTTTCTGCTCTGAGAATCCATTTTCTGCTAGTGTTTTATGCTTGTAATTCCTTGTCAGTGAGAGGTAGACCATATCTGGACAGAAACTTGCATTCCTGATGTTTAACTCTTTCAGGCAGAGAAAGAGGAAAAGGAACACAGCCTAGTTATTTGTATGCTTGGCACTGTACATACACATATCTATCTCATCATGTCTCATGTCACATGTCACCTCATGTATCCTTTAAGGAAACATTTTATTTATTTTAGATATAGCCTTTTCCTGCCTATTACACTTCCCCACACTGATTAGCTCGGCAAAGGAAAGGGGAGTGAACTCTGCAACTCCTGTTTCAACACTGATTCCTAGGATACATATTCACCCCTGGACTGTTACACATTTTATCATATAACAATGCGGAATTAAAGTCAGTGGCCAGGGTTAAATCTATATATATATATATATAATTGGATGTATGTGTGTGTGTATATATGTATGTGCCGTGATCACTCGAAAACGGCTTTACCGATTTGAACAAAACTTGGTATACAGATCCCTTACTACCTGGGATGATATTTTCTGGGGGTCTCGCATCCCCCCTGCTTACCTGGGTGGAGCTACAAGCAGCAAATCAGATTTCACCCATTCATGTCGATGGAAAAAATGGAAAAGGCTGCCATTCTCACAGTAATCAAGCCAGAGTCCCCACACTTGGCACAGTTGGTCACTTGGTGACTGAGGTTACAAATCCAGGAAGATTGGGCAGAGCATAAAACAGCCAATCAAATTTCAGCCATTCTTTTTTAATGGGAAAATGTAAACTGCAGCCATTCTTAGACTGTTAGTCGCAGGGTTCTCAAACATGGCACACTTGGTCACTGGGTGAATGAGATTAAGATTCAGGAAAGTGGGTGGAGCGTACAACAGTCAATCAAAATTCACCTATTGATTTTCAAGGAGGATATTTAAAATGCTGCCTTTCTTACACTGTTTATGGCAGAGGCTTCAAACTTGCTATAATCGGTCATTGGGTGACTGGGGTCCAAATTCACTAAAGAGGCGGGTCCATAAACAGCCAATCAGATTTCTTTGCTGGATAAACTGCTTCCATTTACACATTTTTGATGCTAGGAACCTGAAAGCTCACAAACTTGGTAATTGAGTGACTGTGTGTCAAAAAGTGGGTGGAGCCAAAAACAAATTACGCTGTTAATGGCAGGGTTCTCAAACTTTGCACAGTTGGTCACTGGGTGACTGGGATTGGTGGAGCCTAAAACAGCCAATCAAAATTCACCCATTGATTTTCAAGGGGAATATATAAATTGCTGCCAGTCTTTAACTGTTAATAGCAGACGCCTCAAACCTGGTACAGTTGGTCACTGGGTGACTGGGGTTCAAATTTAAAAAGGGGGCAGAGCCACAAACAGTCAATCAATGTTTTACATGGGAAAATATAACCTGCAACCATTCTTACACTGTTAATGACAGGGTTCTCAAACTTGACACAGTTGGCCACTGGGTGTCTGGAATTAGTATTTAGAAAGTGGGTGGAGCCTACAACAGCCAATCAAAATTCCCCTATTCATTTTTCAAGGGGAATATTTACATTGCTACCATTCTTACACTGTTAATAGTAGAGGTCTCAATAGTATCTATAGAAAAAATGGAGCGCACTATAGTGCATTACCTATGTGGTTTTTATTCGTAATATAAATATTATACTCACCAGAGTTTGGATAAAACAGCGCTTCTCAGCGGTGAAGCCAACCGCTTATACTCCCAGGCAGGGCGGCAGCAACGCACTGTGGCCAGCAGCCCGAGTTCCGGTGGCTGGGGAGAGCCGTCTCACTCTCGGGGTAGGCGTGGCTGAAGCTCTGATTGCCTTTTTATTGATTTCACCAATTTTGATTATTGTATTAATTAAATATGTATACATTAGCTGTTTTACATGAGAGCGAGCAGCGCTCTATGAGCCAGCATCGCCTAGTGCGCGCCTATCTCCAGCCCCTATTCGTTGCCTAGGGCGCTCTCTGTCCGTCCTTTTTTGCATGTGTTAAATAAAACTTTGTATCTCTTCCCTTTAAGTCATGGCTTCATGGTTGCCATGACAGCAAGCGGAGATTTGACTATACACTTTCCGCATTGCATGCATGCGTCATCTGACGAAGGCGCAGAGCGCCGAAACGCGTAATAACCCTGCACGCCTACTGAGCTTCAGCCACGCCTACCCAACATCGAGATGGCTCTCCCCAGCAACCGGAACTCGGGCTGCTGGCCACAGTGTGTTGCTGCCGCCCTGCCTGGGAGTATAAGCGGTTGGCTTCACCGCTGAGAAGCGCTGTTTTATCCAAACTCTTGTGAGTATAATATTTGTATTACGAATAAAAAACACATAGGTAATGCACTATAGTGCGCTCCATTTTTTCTATAGATACTTTCCTTGCCCTACTGTTTGGAGCGGCACAGCGCATTGGCCTCAAAAGCTAAGAAGATTTGCAACTGTGTATGTGTGACTGCAGCCACCAGGGAGGAGCGCAAGAACGTTTGTTGCTTTAGTAGAGGTCTCAAACCTGATACAGTCAGTCATTGGGTGACTGGGGTCTAAATTCACTAAAGGGGCGGAGCCACAAACAGCCAATCAGATTTGTTAGATTGATTTCAGCCATTCTGTTATTGACAGGGTTCTTCAACTTGACACAGTTGGTCACTGGATGACTGGGATTAATATTCAGGAAAGTGGGTGGAGCCTAAAACAGCCAATAAAAATTCACCTATTGATTTTCAAGGGGAATATTGAAACTGCTGCCATTTTTACACTGTTAATGGCAGAGGCCTCAAACCTGCTGCAGTCGGTCATTAAGTGACTGAGGTTCAAATTCACTAAAGGGGCGGAGCCACAAACAGCCAATCAGATTTCTTTGCTGGATAAACTGCTTCCATACACAGTCATTGAGTGACAGTGTGTCAAGGTTACACAAACTGGGTGGAGTCAAAAACAGATTTCCCTGGGAAAATGTAAACTGCAGCCCTTCTTCACTGTTAATGGCAGGGATCTCAAAATTTGCACAGTTGGTTACTGGGTGACTGGGATTAATATTCAAAAAAGTGGGTGGATCCTAATAAATCCAATCAAAATTCACCTGTTGATTTTGAAGAGGAATATTAAAATTGCCATTCTTGCACTGTTAATGACACAAGCCTCAAACCTGGTACAGTTGGTCATTGGGTCACTGGGGTTCAAATTCAGAAAAAGGGGCGGAGCCACAAACAGCCAATCAGATTTGTTTTTATTGATGCCAATGACCCCAAAGCTCACAAACTTGGTCATTGAGTGACTGTGTGTCCAGGTTACAAAAAGTAGGCAGAGTCAAAAACAAATTTCACTGGGAAACTATAAACTGCAGGCCTTCTTACACTGTTAATGGCAGAGTTCTCAAACTTTGCCAAAATGGTCAGGGAAGTGGGTGGAGCCTATAATAGCCAATCAAAATTCCCCTGTTGGTTTTTCAAGGGGAATATTTAAATTGCTGCCATTTTTACACTGTTCATAGCAAATGCCTCAACCCTGCTACAGTTGGTCATTGGGTGACTGGGGTTTAAATGCTGGAGTAGGGCGGAGTCACAAACCGTCAATCTGATTTATTTAATTTCTATGGGAAAATACAAATTATCGATGCCAAAGCTCACAAACTTGGTCATTGAGTGTTTGTGTGTTAGGGTTAGGTAAAGTGGGGCGGAGCCAACACCAAATACATACCCGGGCAACGCTGGGTCATCAGCTAGTGAAAAATAAAAAGACTCCTTTACTGCTTTCCCTCACTACAGATAAATTGTAGTAATAAAGTTGAGATGAGTTGCAGCTTACTGATGATCTTGGTACCACAGCTTTTTAGAAAGCCTGGGTGCTGTTGTGATGCAGTGCCTCAGCATTCCACACAGTGCTTTTTAGCAAGACACCATGCAAGACACCATGACCACTAACCCCGTTTGGCATGTATCTTCTTTCCTGTATGGCAGGAGAATAAGATAAAAAGTGACAATCATGTTCCCTTTAATTCTGCATTGCGGAAACGCCAGTCTGTCAATCACTATACTGTTAAGCTGGCCAAGGGAATCAGTTTGTCTCAGATCTGATATCTATAGCCTATAGAAGGTATGTAGTCAGGTTAGGAGGAATGCCTGGATAGCCAGGGTCCTGCATAGTATGAGGGGGAGACTCACTTTAAATCTTCTTACAGGAGTGGTCATATTAGCTCTGCATTTCAGCTCAGGGTTCTAGTAGGCTGCGTTTTTTCAACTTTCTTATTACTATGTATCTGTTGTGGATATGTGTGGGGTGTAGGGAGAAGGGTGTTATTTTTGTAAATATTGCAAATAGGTTTTAAAAGTGGTTTGCAACATCAAAAAGAAAGTAATATACACTGTATGTAAAACAATTAAAATAGCTAATAGGTAATAAATGTATATTATTCACTTTGTATTCCCACACAAATATTGCCACTTAAAGAACCACTATCACAAAAAAATGTACAATTCAAAATGCATGTATTTTTGTCCCAGAGTAAAATGCAATATTAATTTATTTTTTCCTATGCTGCTGTTGCTTACAGTTGCTAGTACAAAACAGATCTTGTTTGGCAAGCAAATTTCTTAATGGGGGATTTTCAGTATTTTCTTTTAAAAAGGACATTGGAAAGGACATTTACAGTGGTGGTGAAAAGCCACCTTCCTCCTATGCACACTATTCTGACAGTTGGAGTGTGTCACTGCCATCCAGGGAGTGGCTTTGAAAATGAAGGAATTCCTGACAATTCCCCAGCAGGAGGTGGATTAGTTCAAAATCTGTTAGACCTGTCACATTTCTAATGACTACTGTAGGTGACAGGAACAAAATAGTTTAAAGTGCATTTTATTGAGACAAATGTAAAACCAATACACATGTATTTTAAAAATGTTCAAAATAACGGTTCTTTAAAATACATTACCTGGTTATTTACATTGCCACTGGTCTGGAAGTGAGGTGGCCTGCATCATTGAGGAATGTGTAGTTCGATGCAGGCCTGTAGGGTATTTTGGGTTTAGTGGTTTGGGTCACCCTGAGCTGCTTGGTTACTCTGTTAAAGAAAATGTTACATATTCTTATTCCTAAATTAACTCTTAAGAAAGGATAACATTTGTTTTGTTGATATTATCTTATATCCATTATATAAGAACTGGTTGAAAAGTAATTAAACTATCCTTGTTTCTCTCTCAAGGCGGTAGAGGGGAATGCTATGCTGGTGTCTGTAATGGAATACAACAACATGTCAGAACTTGCAGTTGGACCGTTATTCTTCAACTCTATGCATGGCAAGTGGTAGCCCCTCATGTGTTCTTGTATGCAATGGAATATTAGAATCATAAGATGGCGCCGGGTGAGGACGCCACGGCCACAGGGCTCCGGTCTTTTTCTGTTTTTTCCCCCTAACTCCCCCGCTGGCGACCTCCCGTCCACCTCCATTCACCTGTGGATGATGCAGGGGGCTCGGATGTGCCCCGCGGGCTGCTGGAGGATCGGGAGGTCGCGTGCTCTGCTCCGCTGCGGGGTGGGGATCGTCTGACCTGGGGAATCCGCCAGGGGAGCCGGAACACCGCTCTGGAGCCAGGGAAGCCGGGACACCGCACGCAGCGCCGCATCCATGCAGCACATGGTTTGCTCTCCTGCCGGGGACCAAACGGAGAGGGGCAGCGGCGGCTCCACAATGCCCTCGGTCGCTCAGGACTGTCGGGGGCTGCCGCCTGGGAAGAAGCCGCATTATGCCCCCGCCGCCAACACGTGCTCCCGCCGCCACCACTTGCCGACCAGGGCCGCCGCCGGAGACCTCCCCCAGTGACCTCCCCATCACAGGACTGCTGGGGTTGCCGGCCACCCTCCACCACGCCCAGGGACCAGCAAGGACACATGGGTCACCCGCCACGTGCGGAGGAGGCCTGCCTGCAGCGGCTCCCCAGTCACCAGGACCACGACCAGGCTGCCACCGTGCTGATGGAGGGCCTGTGGCTGCTCCTCGCAGCCACAGAGAAGGTATGCTGCCCCTGGCCTGTCCACCTCTGCTGCCTAGCCAGGGTGCCCCCTTCCCGGCCTGATGTCCACCAATGGGGCCTAGCCGAGGTGCCCCCCGGCCTCATGTCCACCACTGCTGGGTGGCCCCAGGCCTCATGCCCACCACTGCTGCCCAGCAAAGGTGCCCCCTGGCACCACAGTCTCATGTCCACCACTGCTGGGTGGCCCCAGGCCCCACGTTCACCACTGCTGCCCCCTGGCACCACAGGGCCCCACTGGGTCTGAACCCTCATCACCCAGCCATGCGGACCCTGAAATTAGGAGCGATTCTCCTGGAGTAACCTGGCTCAAGTGATCCCTGCTGGCCGCCTCCATCATGACCCCCCCCCCCCCCCCAGCATCCTCTCTACTTTCCGCGGACAATCGGAGCACCTGTCTAGTTGGGAGCGCGTCGCTGTGTAGCGTCCAGTGCCGAAAATGGCAGCGCTCATATCAGCTCTCAGGCTGCTCCTCCAGTCCCACTCTTTTTCTGTCCCGCTATCAGTGTATGTCTTGCTATGCTATGTGTGTATTACGTAAATTGTACGTGTATGCTGTAATGCTCTGTTTGTATTATGTTACTGTACGTGTATGCTGTAATGCTCTGTTTTTGCTTTGATTTTGCTTTTGTTTATACGTATGTACCTATGCTTAATTGTATACGACGCTCTGCTTAAATGTACGCACAAACTGTAATGTTGCCCTATGTATGCTTGTCCCACGTCCACGTATGTACCATGCTATTTTCTGTTTTCACCAACGACCCTGTATGCGCCAAAACCAATTCCGGGTACAATTCACCGTTGTACTTGGCGAAATAAATTCTGATTCTGATTCTGATTCTGATTAAATCAAGCTTCAGAAAAGCAGCAAAGAAACATAAAACTCTTGAAATGTTGGGGCAAGCTTATAGAATTAAGTATATTTTGGGAGGCAATCATTTAGGACTTTTAAACAGTGTTCTATCATCTGTTATGGCTACAGGTACAGGTGCCTTGACACAATGTGATAAAACTCTGAAGAAACTCTGCAAGTACATCCAAAATGCAGAGACACAGAGGCTCAACTGCTATCATGCAAACATCCCATTTATTGTTTATGAAGAACAACATGCAAACCTTTTGGGGAAAAACTTTTTCCTCAAATGACTCTCTAAGAAGGTCTGTGGCCCAAAGCATTTGTCTGTTCCATTACTGAGCCATATCTCTTTCTCCTTGTTTTTGGTGTACCTGTACAGTCGTGGATTGTTGTGATCTCAAGGAGATCCTGCCCAGAACATTTGCAGCGTGTTGTCAATCTCTTTCTTCATTTTGTGTTTGGTCATACTGCAGGTTCAGGCACATAAACCATTCTGAAACACCAGCACAGCAATCCCATGCATACATCCCCAAGAGACAAACAGGGACAGTTTCATAATTTACCAATCAGCCTTAGTTGCTTTATATTTCATATTCCAGATAGACACAAAAGTAATTGTATTACTTTAATACACAATTACTTCACATTTTTTTAATCATTGGTTGGAACAAATTGGGTTGGCAACAAAAAACATGTACCGGTAAGTCCATGAATTTATGAACGGGTTATAATTAATTTCTATTTGTTTTTCACACCATCATTCAGAATTGTTCAAATAGTCTGCTGTTAATTGTCAAAGTCCTCTTGCCCGCCTTTGTAAGCTAATTAAATGTTCTTATTTCTCTCTGAAATGGGAGGAAATAGACATGGATCCCTACCTACAAGTGGTCTTCTGTCACAATGGATATTAAAATATTCAGCTTGAAAAATGCTGCTGATTTTCAGCTGAATGTGTTTACAGAAGGTGCCAGCATTTCATTATAGTTCCCAAGTGTGCTTAGCTGCTGGACATGTCGCATGTTACAAGACAGTATCCATCACCACATTTTAATCTGTATGGAGATACTGTAAAGTATATACTGTAACCTTATTTTTTTGTGAAAAGGGAAGTCTAGGTTATATTATTATTTTTCCTTTAAATGTGAATGTCAACTATATTGTAAAAACAACAATCCTACTCCCAGAATCACCACATCTTTGCAGAAATGAATGTTGTAAGCAGTGTTTCTGTCAGTTCTGCTGGGCTGTTATGTGCCTATAGCAGGCATGGGCAAACTTGGCCCTCCAGCGGGAACTACAAGTCCCACAATGCATTGCAGGAGTCTGACAGCCACAGTCATGACTCATAAAGGCAAATGCTAAGAAATTTTGCATTTAATAGTTCAATATGAGCCAAGAAAGTCCTTCAATCCAGCAAAGTCAATTTATTGCACCAATAGTTTCCGGTCAGTATCTTGTATTATGGATAAACATCCAGCAATCAATGTTCAAAAATCTACCTAAAAAAATATAATTTTTTTTCTATGCAATCTAATCTAAACAGGTTTAGAAAATCAGAGACAAAATAGGTTCACAGTGGGCAGTTGCATAACCCTTGTGTTTTAATGTGTGTGAACTGCAATGAAGACTGGACATAGACTTAAATACACAGCCTGCATGCAGCGAGTTTGATTAATGTGATCACTTATAACGCAGTACTATGAACAGGCCCATAGAATTGTATGGGCAGTGAATTAACATGCAGAAATACTCTGCAATGCAACTGAGCACTGTGAACTAGTTATCTTCTGCAAATAAAAAATGCTTACCTTACAAAATCTCTGTGGGTAGACTATTTTCTCCTTTCGAAGAGCTTTTGATGCATGACGTCACGGTTACGTCATGCGCACAGCGGTTCCGCTCGCGGTCACGCGATGTGCACTGATGCCCAACCCAGCTGACCAGTTATGCTACTGTCCCAATTACCTCTTTGTACCTTTGGACTTCAACAAAATTCATACTTTTAAGGATCTTGATGTTGAGCAGAATTTTTCTTTTACTTTTGCACTACAAAGAGGGTTTGGTCTACACCATCATGTCCAATACTCCACAATACTTATGTCCAATGCTCCACAATTATCTTCTAATAACATCAGCACTCCCCTCATAGCAACTTATACTGTATCTATGCATTCTGGATATTTGGTGGAATGTGGGGAAAGATGGACGCATGTTGGCATCTCAGCCTTGAGTGCTAATAGGCGGTATCCCAGCACCACCTTTCTCACACAGTGGGTGTTCTTGAAAAAAACAGTTTTGGTCATCTCCTGTTTATGATGTGATTGTTGCATGTATAGTGCTGCGGAGCACCAGTGTAATAGTTTCAATAGTGCCCAAGTCTCTGCAGCACTGGTTGGCTTGCTGGATCATGCCTTCATGTCAGTCTGCATTCTGCAGTGGGCCTTTAACGACTTGAGGACCACGGTGTTAAACCCCCCTAGTGACCAGGCCATTTTTTATTGAATGGGCCACTGCACCTTAAGGCCCTGTTCACAGTGCTCAGTTGCGTTGCAGAATAATTTTGCATGTCAACTCACTGCCCATACAGTTCTATGGGGCTATTGATAGTACTGCATTGTAACTGATCGCATTATTCTAACTTATTACTATTAGGTTTTGTATTAAAGTCTATGTCCAGTCTACGTTGCAGTTCACACACATTTTTAACGCGTGCTCTATG
Source organism: Hyperolius riggenbachi (assembly GCF_040937935.1). Lineage (NCBI taxonomy): Eukaryota > Metazoa > Chordata > Amphibia > Anura > Hyperoliidae > Hyperolius > Hyperolius riggenbachi. The sequence goes on along the minus strand of NC_090646.1, from coordinate 187,714,862 downwards.
CAAAGGACCACTGTGAATCCAGCCTTAAGGCCTCGCTGCAGGGCCGCACAACTCAGCACACAAGTGATCCCCCCTTTTTTTCTCCCCACCAACAGAGCGCTCTGTTGGTGGGGTCTGATCGCTTCCCCAATGTTTATTTTATTTTTTTTGTAAATAATTTTGTTCTTTTTTTTTTAATAAATTTAGTTTTTTTTTTTTTTTTTTATTAATTTTCCCTCCCTCCCCCCAGTCAGCCTATTACAGCAATTGGCTGTGATAGGCTTCAGCCTATCACAGCGGATCGCTCCTGTGTCCCCAGTACAGTGCTGCCTTAGATCGCAGCGCTGTACATAGGCTTGGAGACTGAAGGCCGAGCGGAGCTCTGTCATCAGAGCGGAGATGCGTGCACATCAGCGCACACGCTCTCCTGCAATCCCCATAGGAAGCAATTCACGGTCGCAACAGGTTAAGCAAACTCTCCTTAAAGGAGTACTGTAGGGGGGTCGGGGGGGGGGGAACAGTTGAAATTACCTGGGGCTTCTAATGGTCCCCCGCAGACATCCTGTGCCCGCGCAGCCACTCACCGATGCTCCAGCCCCGCCTCCGGTTCACTTCTGGAATTTCGGACTTTAAAGCTGGAAAACCACTGCACCTGTGTGGCCACACCCTCACTCTCGCTGACGTCACCAAGAGTGTATTGCACAGGTACAGTATGGTCTGCACCAGCGCAGTAAGCTCCTGGTGACATCAGCGGGAGCAAGGTCACGGCCATGCAGGTGCAGTGGTTTTCTGACTTTAAAGTCGGAAATTCCAGAAGTGAACTGGAGGCAGGGGCAGGAGCATTGGTGAGAGGCTGCGCGGGCACAGGATATCTGTAGGGGACCATTAGAAGCCACAGGTAAGTTCAACTCTTTTTCCCCCTATCCCCCTACAGTAATCCTTTAAGGAGCATGCATACATATATGAATATACAGTAAATGCATTTGGTATTAACATTGTGTTAATTGTAAGATGATTTTATCACCAGTTTTGGTATAAATGTTTTTCAGTTTGTAATGGTTTACTCTTACCGTAGGTGCAGTTATCTTGTTTCTTCATCCCTGAAGCAAGTCAAGAAGTATGTTTGGCAGTTAGTTTACATAATTCATGCACATTACACTATTTCAAGCTGGCAACTTAGTCAGTGTTGTGATGGGATGTTCCTTAGTACTGTTGTGAGTGTACAGGAAACAGAGAAACATGAGAGAGTAGTTGTTTCTGTGCTGTTATGTGATAGCTCCAGTTTAACTGGTGTTGACTCACTATACAAAATTGTATGTGCATCTAACATGTGTAATGTGAGTCAACACAGAGTTTTGCACATGATGCACAAAAGCACAATCTTATATCATCTTACACTAAACAATACGTTATTCCAAGCCTTTAATAGCTAGTTACATACTTTGCATTAACAAAAAAGCAAGTTGAATTGAAACAGGAACAGGAAAATGGCATTAAAGAACAACTGAAGTGAGAGGAATATACAGGCTGCCATATTTATTTACTTTTATAGTGGATCCGAGATAAACTTTTACTAATTGCATAATTGTGTTTCTTTCATATAGTTTATAGGGCATTCCTCAATCCAAATACTTTTTTGTTTTGTTTTAATACTCAAATTACCTATAAACTAAACAAGCCTCACCCACAGCTCCTCCAGAGTGCCAAGGCACTCTGAGCCTGAGTAGCAAGGGCTTATGGGAGCTCAGTCTGGGCAGGAGGAGGAGGTTACTAGCCAGAGATTTCAGAGGCAGAGGGGAAGAGGAGAGGGGAGTGAAGTTTTCACAGGCTGAGGGCTGGAGATGCAGATATCACAAGCAGAAAATGGCCGCTCTCATTGTATCACATGAATAAATAATCATAAACTGTTGAAGCTGTTTGCAGCTAGAATTGCTGTGTAAACTATCTAAACTTTAGATAAGATATATAGACAAGTTACTTGTTATAGTTAGATTTTCATCTTGGATCCGCTTTAAACAATACCAGTTGCCTGGCAGTCCTGCTGATCTTTCATGCATCAGTAGTGTCTGCATCACACACCTGTTTCAGGAAGTCCACAGTGCACAGTACAGTACATTGCAATTTTTTCAGTGCCCCAGTGACGTGATGACATGGTTACAGGCTGGTGTGCCTGGGACACCAAATAGGTTGCAAGTGGCCCTGCTCAACTTTCCTCTTATCTGCCCATTCTCAGTTCTGCAATCAAGGGAAAAATGTTCCTTTTAGTGTACTCTAGTTTCAGGTTCACACAAACACTCTAGCTCCTGAACTGTCAAACTTCCCTGCTATCACTGACTCACAGGGATACGGTAAGAAATGCAGCACCATTTTTTGCACCATCATTTTTGAGTAGTATAAGCTAAAATTACTGAGACATGGCCAATAAAATCATTGCATTCCAGTGGTTCTGGAGGTGTGGATAGCTTTCAGGGATACCAAACACACAAAGGGAAATACTCACTCCCAAACAGTCCTCTGCTGCTTTATAAAGCCTGCAGGCTGCTTATAAGCCAATAAGAGGTGCACACACACGTTACACCTAGTCTGCAGTGATTAATCAAGCAGAAGCTGAGCAGGTCAACCAATCGTTGGAGAGGGCTTCAGTTGCATATAGACAATGGCTATATGACCAGCAGGGGGCACCAGCGTGCAGGATATTCCCTCTCATCTGCCCCCCCTCCTAACTAAACTGCATGGGAATCTACAATAAAATTAAAAGGGGCTCCAGGGCTTCACTGCGCTCACATATGGTGTTACATGCTGGTTCTGGGGCCCCAGGCAGTGAGAGTTCCCAGGGCCCCAGAACCAGCATGTAACACCATATGTGAGCGCAGTCAAGCCCTGGAGCCCCTTTTAATTTTATTGTAGATTCCCATGCAGTTTAGTTAGGAGGGGGGCAGATGAGAGGGAATATCCTGCACACTGGTGCCCCCTGCTGGTCATATAGCCATTGTCTATATGCAACTGAAGCCCTCTCCAACGATTGGCTGACCTGCTCAGCTTCTGCTTGATTAATCACTGCAGACTAGGTGTAAAGTGTGTGTGCACTTCTTATTGGCTCATAAGCAGCCTGCAGGCTTTATAAAGCAGCAGAGGACTGTTTGGGAGTGAGTATTTCCCTTTGTGTGTTTGGTAAGTTTCAGAGCAGTTGGGGACAGGCTCTTAGGGGTGGCAGCTCCAGGGCTTGACTGCGCTCAAATATGGTGTTACATGCTGGTTCTGGGGCCCCGGGCAGTGAGAGTTCCCGGGGCCCCAGGCTGGCTTGTGCACCATTGTTTTTAGCTTTCAGGGATACATCGTGGGAGACATCATATGCCCTCTCCAACCTGAATAATGGCAAATACCTTCTGTTTTAAGAAGGGAAACTTTTGTTTTGTATAACATTTTAGTAAGAGGGCATTTTGGTCATTTGTAGCCCCTTACACACTCCTGGGTAATCTGTAGCTCTGGGTGCTTCAAGTCCTACCGCATAGAGCCACATTAATCCATGCCATGCACTGATGAGGATCAACCAATCCAAAACCATCTGTATTTAACAAACTGACACATCATTGCATTTTGGCAGTTCTGGAGGTGTGGTTAGCTTTCAGGGACAAAAAGGGATGATTTGTGTATTCAGCAGTGATGCATCATGGGAGAAGCCATATGCTCACCTCAACCTGAATAATCACAAATACCTTCTATTTTAAGAAGGCAAACTTCTGTTTTGGTTAGTAGGTAATCTGTTATGTTGTACAGATGTAGTATACTGTTGTTCTACTGCATATAATAAAGCCAGTTTATATTTAACTTTGATGTGCTAACATACAATTTAGGTATAGATCTGAATTACAATACCTTGATTGTACAATCACGTATAATTATACCACCTTATCCATGTAGTGTAAAGTGGTCAATTAATGGAAAATAGCTTGAGCAGACAGTTTAGACTTGTACTAAATGGAAGCAGTCGGATTGGAGAAGATTTTACATTATACATGGTTTATGGCAACAATGACTTCATAGATGCAGTCTTGTGTTTATTTAACTGAAAATAAGAATAACAATCATTTAATTTAATGATGACATAGACTTAGGACTCGTTTCCAATGAGTGCAAATTAGTATTGCAAAAATTTGCATTAGTACTGACTCAAAAGCAATTTCAATGGGATATTTTCCATTGAATGTGTTTTTTGTATTCCGTTTTGACACACTTTTTTTCGATGTGGAAAAAAACATCCCAAAAACATATAGATAAGTTAATTGGCTTCCCCCTAAAATTGTCCCTAGACTAAAATAGACATGTGACTACGGTAGGGATTAGATTGTGAGCTCCTCCGAGGGACAGTTAGTGACAAGATTATAAATACTTTGTAAAGCGATGCGTAAGATGTCGGTGCTATATAAATACTAAAACATTAATAATCCATTTCCCATTTAACATGCTATCTTCGTGGTAGCTCTGTAGTCAAAATGATTATTACCTTATTTTCCGTATTTTCAGAAATATACACTTATAGACTTTATACATTATGTTTTAATGCCAGGTAGATAAAAATGTTGAAATGTATTTATTGGCCAAATATTTATAACGGTTCTCTTTGTTAATTCTATTGCATCGCTTTAGTTTCCTCCTTCAGAAAAGGCTTACATTCCTGTTAGACAATAAACTTCAAGTTGGTGATTTCAATTCTCTGCATTATTCATGCATTTCCAGCTATTTGCCATGAGTTTATAATAAACTCCACATCTGTTTTCAGTCTATTCCCATATTGGCTTCTTCTTCTATGTAAGATTGTCCTACACTGTTTACTTTCCTTTTTCTATTTTTAATGTTTTGCCTGACATGTAAAATTATTAACAACTTCACTTTTACAGTACACAGTTTAACTAGTAAATAAACACTGAGACAACCCAGGAAGAGAAACACAATCCTGCATAACAGATCATCCATAACACTACCATCTTCTTTAGCCAGGCCAACATCATTATGAAAATATAAATTGGAACTTTGGGAAAACTCCCTTCACATTCTGGGGCATATGCAATTCACTTTTTCACCTGAGTTTTCTCCTAGGTGGAATTTTTAAACTTGTCAATAAAATGCCTTTTAAGCCACCAGCAAGCAAGAAAATACTCAAAATAATTTTGAAAGTACTTTTTAACCTACGTTTTGGTACTTTTTTAGTTGAAAAGTGCTCTAAAGTTATTTTAAATTGAAGATGAAAACTTATCTCCTAGGAGAAAACTCAGGTGAAAAAGTGAATTGCATATGGCCCTCTGTCTCTTTGACAGGAAGCTCAGTGACTTCTCTCTCAGGTTTTAATCCTTGTTCACAATATGCTGCACCTTACATATGCTGTCACCCTGCCCTTCATGTTGGATTGTATGATAGGTTTAACTCTGCAGTGCTAAGCATGTGCAAGGAGTTTTATGTTGGAGTTAGATGTCAGGAAGAACGTATTGATAGTTGGGAGGTTAGGTGTAAGCATCAGTAAAGAGATTTTATCAGTAGGAGTTTAGGATTATTTAGGCATTAGGATGTGGGTTTTCATCAGGCATCTCTTCATTTGTGCGCCGGTTTTTGACGATAGTTTTAATAGCAGTAATGTACTATTACTGATATTATACGTTCTGATCCTTAACATTAACTCACCCTACCTATGCCTATCAACTCCCACCTACACCTAAAATTATTATTATTATTATTATTATTAATTAGTATTTATATAGCACTTTACAGAATATGTAGTCTTATCCCTAACTCTCCCTCATAAGGGCTCACAATCTAATCCCTAATATATCCATCGTAGTCTAGGGCCAATTTAGGGGGAAACCACTTAACTTATCTGTATGTTTTTGGGGTGTGGGAAGGAACCAGAGTGCCCAGAGGAAACCCACACAGACACAGGGAGAACATACAAACTCCATGCAGATAGTTCCCTGGCTGGGATTCGAACACTATCTCTGACTACCCCATGCATGATATTAACAGCTAACTTTAACCTTCCCTACCTAGTCAATATCCGGAGCTCAGCTAATAATATCTGAACTCCAAAGCTATTACCCAATTGCCAGAATCCAAATTAAGCCAATATCCAGGACCTGGCTAATAATGTCCTAACTCTGGAGCCATTACCGGACCACCAGGCCTCACTTAAGTGTCCTCCAGACACTAAGGTTTCATTCCACATCCCAAAAACATACCATACTTATAGGCTAACTGTTTCCCCCCAGAATTGCCTTTAGTCTATGGAAGGCACATCCGATTATATGACATTATATGATTACAGTAGGGATTAGATTGTGAGCTTCTCTGAGCGCCTGGGACTGGGAGTAACATGTTTATAAACTTTGTATAGTAGTGGATGTCAGTGCCTCATCAATACATAACTAAAGCAACAAGCCACATCCATAATACTTCTCTTTCTGGAGCTTGACACATGGTAATTTGAGGAAATTTGGTTTGTGCTTGCATGGATGATTTCCCATGCACGTGTATGGCCAGCTTTCCTCTGACCTTAAGCACTTAACGACCGCCTAACGCCGATAGGCGGCGGCAGGTCGTAAGTGGAATTACATGGAAACGGTCGCTCGTTCAAGCGGCCTTTCCATGTCAGTTCACAGAGGGTGTCTCCATGAACAGCCTGTGAGCCTCTGATCGCGGGGAAGAAATCCACGGTGTTTATGTCAGACGGCGGCACCGTAAAGCAGATCGGCGATCCCTGGCCTCTGATTGGCCGGGGATTGCCGGCATCTGATAGGCTGAAGCCTATCAGAGGCGGTGCAGGACGGACCGCCGTCCTGTGCCGCCCATGGGAAGGAGGGGAGGGAGGGAAAGAGAGGGAGGGCGGAAATCGCTGCGGAGGGGGGCTTTGAGGAGCCCCCCCCCCCGCTACACGCAGATAGCCGGCGGCGATCAGACCCCCCCAGCAGGACATCCCCCTAGTGGGGAAAAAAGGGGGGGAAGTCTGGTCGCCCTGGCTGCTACCTAATCTGTGCTGTGGGCTGGAGAGCCCACACAGCACAGATCAGCAGTAAATAGCAAAAGTAAAAATGAATGAGCTTCCAAAGACAAACAAGAATAATTGTTTAGAAGCTACATGACCATTTTTGGTACACTCTGTCAATTGTGAGAGATAGCGCTATGAATTTATACACTTCAAGAAGGGACAGGAAAAGAAAGGAGATATCCAGAGACATATCTACAAATCATGAGCAAAACTTTTATGGATCCCCATAATGTTCACACCTTCTTTCCCCCTTCTCCTGTGTTGATCCTTATGGTGAGGGACCAATCTTCCAGGATATATAGCAAGTGTGGCCACCATGACCTCCACCCATAACAGTGCAGCCACCATGAACTCCCACCCATAACAAGTGTGGCTACAATACATCTTATATGTATGTCATGGCCCTGTATCGGAAGAAGGAAAGTTTAGAAGTTGGGGCCTGTCGCCACCCTGGGCACCCTGACATCTGCAGGAACTGCTCCCTTAGGAGTTAAATCTCTGAAGATATTTTCCAGTGCCAGGTTATCTGAGAATAAACATTGATCAGTAATTAGAATCCAAACTTTTTTTTCCAAAATACGGAGCTTGGACAATACCTGCATAGACATCGGGTGATTGACATAAACAGTTGAAATAGTCATTGATAACATTATGTATGTAAGCAGCTACAGAAGTTATAGAAGCAGTGGCAAGGGGAGACGTGATTAGGAAAACCTTACTAAGACCCTGGGAAGTATAACTCCTGCAGCTGAATAAATCTAGTCTCAAATACACATAACATTTTGATTGTACTGACCTTTTAAATCCCATCTTAAATAATTTGATTTCTAAATAAATCTTACAGGACAGCACGGATTCTTCATCAAAAGCAAGAATTAATGTGACCCACACCAACAGCTCTAGTAATTTGTGTTATAATTTCTTACTCTTTGCTGGATTATCATGGCATATTTTAAATTAGCTTGAAAAATTAAATCTGTTGCATCGCCAGCATAACATAACTGCCTTTTAGTTCTCTTGTTCTATTACATTGCGCTAATATATTTGTCAGTGCACATAATGCATGTGCTAAACGTCATCTTCTAAAAATAACCAAAGTGGTGTTCTGGGTAGGCATACTCACAAAATAATATACATATAGTGATTTGCTTTGTACAAAACCCATCTTTGACCTAAGGACAGTGGATACAATGTAATATATTTTACACATACTCATGTATGTTATTGAGTTTACTTGACGTATACATCTGCCACTATATTTTGTGTTACATCACTAACAGGGTTAAAATTGTGGCTATCATCAGCTGGGTATGATTATTTTGGAAATATTTTGCTGCAACAAAAATAGGCTCCTGAATGATTTACTTAGGGTTATGTAAAAACAATTCATGGCAAATATAGAAAACATTTTTCACTTTTGGGGCCTGATGCAGGTAATGTGCACTACAAATGGTAACACACAAAGGAAATCCCGCTGCACCAGTGTGTAAGGTGAAAAATTCGAAAAAATCTTTATTCCAAATCCAGCATCTCAGCATACAGATAAAAGGCTCACGCGTATCGGAGCAAGAATGGCTCCTTAATCACAGCTCACATACAAATGTATCACATAGTATATATAGAGACAAATGGACACTCCCAATGGGTGTGTCCCTAAATCTTAAAGGTACACACTCTCAATAAAACTATGAGACATTGACATCAATAACGCATACAAAATACTGTTAAAAATATATATATGCATAGTAAAAACATGCACCAAGTAGAAAAAGTCTGCATATCATGAATAATGATGCCATAATCCTGGTATAACTCATTGTAAACTGTCACTCAAAGCAACGCTGCCTATGGAAAAAAGCCTGTGTTCCCATAGATCATATACTATCATATAGAAAACATATTGAAAAAACCTCAATAAAACATACTGATGTCTGATTTAGAATTTAAACCTAAGGAAACACGTGTACCCAGTTTCCAGATCCAAAAAGCCTCCCTTCTCAAGAGTAACTTGGAAATATCTCTGCCCCTGGATGGACAAACTACCCGCTCTATCCCACAAAATCTGAAACTAGACATGTCTCTATCTGTCTTTATGTGTGTATAGAAAATGTCTAGACACACTTGACACATGGATATGACATAATCTTTAAACATTAATTGGCCCCATTAAAATGTTCAGATACTCTCTGCTGCAATGGTCGTGTTGTACATCCAATATATTGGATATTACAACCGACACATGTGATTAAATAAACAATGTTCTCAGTGCCGCAATTAATATATTGCCTAATATCATGATTGGTCTGTTTAGACAGAGAGACAAACACGCGAGTCTGGGTATGTACCCTACAATAACGACAGGTGTTATAACCACATCTGTAAGATCCTTTGTGGGTTAGCCAGACTGGTGTTTGTTTCTCCCTACTACTAAAAAGACTAGGTGATAATCTGGTACCCAGTACCTAGCAAGAATGCGTTGGAGTCAGGGGCGTAGCAATAGGGGGTGCAGAGGTAGCAACCGCATCGGGGCCCTTGGGCCAGAGGGGCCCCGAGGGGCTCTCCCACAACTACAGTATTAGCTCCCTATTGGTCCTGTGCTCATAATAATCACTTCTATAGATGCTTTGAATGATAATAACCATTAACAAACTGTTCCCCATCCCCTTCTTGCACCTCTGACACTGTAGTTGCCATTGGCAGGTTTTGGTGCGCCGTATCAATTGTTATGTATAGAGTGCTTGGGGGGCCCCATGTAAAACTTGCATCGGGCCCACAGCTCCTTAGCTACGCCACTGGTTGGAGTTTAGGGTCCGCACAAAGAATAGGCAAATATTTCTTAATGACCTTCACTATTTCCTCATACTCTAAGCTATATGAGGTCACAAAATTCACATTGTGATATTGTGATATTGCCTCCTACCCTGTGCGGAACTAGAGGAAAGAAGATTCTGTCTGTCCTTATGTAAGACTCGAGTTCTGGCTTTATTAATCTAATTTGGATGATAACCACGTTCTACGAGTCTAGAGTGGACAAGATCCAATTCTTTTTGCAGATCTGTGGGATCTGAGCAATTTCTGGCTGCTCTATGCATCTCATGGTACGGGATGGATCTCAGATTGTGCCTGGGATGACAACTCGAAGCTAATAGTAAAGAGCTGCCCGCACATATCTTTCTAAAAGTTTTAGTCAAGATCACACCTGTGACTCCATCCCCCTTTAAAGTAAGATCAAGATAATCTTTTTCTATGGGGTTTTGAGACATGGTGAAAGAAAGATTGAAGGTGTTCTGATTGCAATATGCCAGAAAATCAGACAAAAAACCTGGGGGGGGCCCTCCAAATAAGCAGCAAATCATCAATGTATCTAGCATACCAAAAAAGAAAATCCGAAAAGGGTTCCCACCCCCCAAGATGCGGAGCTCCTCCCACCATCCCATATATAGATTCGCCAGGGATGGGGAAAACTTGGCTCCCATAGAAGCTCCGCATCTCTGGAGGTAGTAAACCCCGTCAAACATAAAGTAATTATGACTGAGATCGACTGCCCTAAGGAGGAGGTCCGGGGTCTCAGTTTTGAAGGACCCCTATTTTGTTATATAAAATTCAAGGGCCTGTAATGCAAGATGGTGCGATATAGAGGAGTACAATGATGCAACATCCATAGTGACCCACATAAATTTGGGGTCCCTTTGAATGTGCTGCACACTGGATAAAAGATGTGTTGTATCCAGCAGAAAGCCTGGTAGGCGTCGTACAAGCGGTTGAAGGCACCCATCTATCCACTGACCCAGACGCTCCCCCAAAGAGCCAATGCCTGCCACAATTGGGCGACCCTTCTGGGGAACGTCTGGTTTGTGTACTTTAGGCAGGTGATGAAAAATAGGCACAATGGGCGCCTCAACCACCAGATATTTAGCCTCCCGTTCCGTAAAAAACTCCCAGAGAAACTCCATATTGGATTAGTTGTTTAAGTTCTAGTTGGAAACGTGGGGTAGGATCATTAGGCAAAACTTGATAAGTACTGGTGTCATTAAGTCCTCACTTAGGACTGAGTAACTGTATGGGATGGTTGCTTCCAATGTGGGGCCCGCATTGGCATCAATTCAAGTTTCAGTGATGCATGAAAAATCACATGTCTGAATAGGGTCCGCAATAATGACTGTCTTATTGTTTATAGAGCCAGCAGAGCGATGCAGTGACTGAATAGGGCTTAGCAATAGCGACTGGGTTCACTGCCGGGGTGTTATTGCATCTCTGACTAGGGACATGGTAAACTCTGCTACTTTCAGCCTCTGATTTCCAATAAACATCACTGGAGATCGCTGCAAAGTACTTTTCCTTGAATGGGCCTGGGTCCCTGATGTTGGACTGAGTCTGAGTGTGGCACTTTTTAAGGGTCTGGCCACCTTTTTTTTTACCTATGTGCATTTTATTTAAATCCCTAGAGATACCAGCAAATTAGCTTGTTTTTTCCCAATGTGAGAAGCAGCTTTCGATGGCCTGAGAGACAGTAAGAAGCTGGCCTTATATATTAAGATTGCTCTTTGGGAAGTAATGGGTTACTTAAGCTCTTTCTTGATTTTTGTTGTTCATCAGTAGGGGGTAGACAAAAGCAAACTGCTGGCCTTGAGAATCTGCTAGAAGAGGTGTGAAAATTCCATTGATGTGCAGAAACATGGGGCCTACTAAGGTTCACTTATAAAGGTAATGGGGTCTATATAATTTCAGCCTCTGAATGCATTTAAAGTATTTGTACAGTCTGCAAAAAACGGATTGCCAGCTGAAAGATATTACTGCTGTTTAAAGGAAGGAGCATGAATTCCCTTACCTTGGGAAGAGGACTTGGGAATCTGCTTGCTGTGTTGCATGGACATGCTTTTTGATGTGTTGGTTTGTTTGAAGCTGTGAACCTCATGAGTATCCTGGTGGAGAAATCCTATTCCATTGTGTGTCCTTGTAGGAGTAGAGAAGGCTTTTGTTTGTTTGTGTGGGTTATCAGCTTCCCATGCAGGACTCTAAAACAAAGGTCAGCTACACAGGACTTTCATGGTGAGTACAATCCAGTGAGTGCAATCCATCTTGTAATTTAGCCATCCATGCAATCCATCTTGTAATTTAGCCATCCATGCAATCCATCTTGTAATTTAGCCATCCATGCAATCCATCTTGTAATTTAGCCATCCATAAACTTCCACGATTCCCAGAAGGTTCCAGTTGTAGCCAGAGATTTCATGGTGCAGAATCTTTAAGTATTTTTGTTACTTCTGTGCATATATGTGATTAATGCTTCCCAGAGCCGAGACAAGGTGTGGAGCAGGTAAAAGGTGAGGCTGCCATCTTGAGCACGCTCAGTTTCAACACCAATTAGGCTTTCTTTGGGTGGTACATTTTGCTAAGAATGCATTTTAACAGGAATAGTAAAAAAAAAAGGAAATAAAATCATTATAGTTTTAAAATTCTACATGCTACTGTAATTAAAACGTATGTATTTTATTTGCCCGTTTTGTCCCGGTTATTACAATGTGTAAATTATGTCCCTAGTACAACGTATAGCGACAATATTTTATTTGGAAGTAAAGGTGTATTTTTTCAGTTTTGCGTCCATCGCTAAATAGAAGCCCATACTTGCAAAAATAATAGTAATATACCCCCACGAGACATACATATTAAAAAAGTTGAGTCCCTAACGTAACTATTTATGTAATATAGCAGAGGTTTTATATATATATATATATATATATATATATATATATATATATATATATATATATATATATATATATATATATATATGTGTGTATATATATATATATATATATATATATATATATATATATATATATATATATATATATATATATATGTATGTATATATATATATATATATATATATATATATATATATATATACATATACATATATATATATATATATATATAATTTTTGGTAACTATGGGAGAGTGTGGGAGGTAAGGGGTTAATATTAATGGCAATTTATGAGTAATTTAATGTATATAGGGTGGATTTTTACTATCTGGCCACTAGAGGTTCCCCCGCTTTATCTTCCTGTGTGTACGGTTACTGTGTTCCCATTTACTGATCTGTGTGATAACGGGCGGCAACAAGAACACACGTTGGCACGAGCAGGAGCGTGCACAGTGGCGTATATCTATGCCCCTGTGCAAATACTGAAGTCCTGTGGTGCGTAGATATACTGCTATGGATGGTGTAAGTAGTTAACCCTGCTTATCGAGGTAAGACTGTTTACTTATCAGCTCCCAAATTGGTAGTTTACACTACTCACACTGGGGAACCACCTCCCACCCTGTAAAGTCTGCCTTTACAACACCACTAGGCAAGGAATGTCAAGACCGAGGAGCTTTCAGTCAGGTCAGGGACAAAGCTAAACAGAAGTATAGATCAGGATAAATTATAGAAAAATACCCAAGCACAGCACCATTAAATTCATTAAAACAAAAAAAGTAAAGAATGTGGTACCATTCTTTCCCTGAAAAAAGACAAGCAAAACCTACAGACCAGTTAAAGAGAGCATAAATTATAGATGCAACAAAGATACCAAGGCTAACAGTGAAGGAGCTGCAGGGGAGAAGGGGAGTATCTGTGCAGGGGGTCACTGTAAAATTACAGCATGTAGAGTACAGCTAGAAAATAGCCATTGCTTGAAGAAAAAAGATAACATGCTTGGAGTTTGTGCAACAGCATTTGGCAGACTCTCTGAATACATGTAACAAAATTCTCTGGCCATTTAACGTTATTGTCACCCTGAGAAACCCATGTGTGATTGCAACTCAGCAGTTCCCATAACCTCAATAACACAATTACCACAGTGCAGCATGGAGGAGGCATCATGTTATAAAGGTGTTTTTTAATTAGCACAGGCAGAAAAACTATTCAGGATTAAAGTAAAATGGATAGAACAAGGCACATACAGGGCAGTTCTTGAGGGAAACCTGTTTTAGCATAGTAGTAGCAGTAGGGTATTGTACCGTGTTAGCCATCAGTAAAAGCAAGAAGTTTTAAATCAGGATGATACCATTTATTGGCTAACTAAAAATGAATAAAATAAGCAAGCTTTCGGCCTTGCAGCCTTCGTCTGGCTTGACGAAGGCTGCAAGGCCGAAAGCTTGCTTATTTTATTCATTTTTAGTTAGCCAATAAATGGTATCATCCTGATTTAAAACTTCTTGCTGTTTTAGCATGCCAGAGATCTGAGACTGGGAGGAAGTTTCACCTCCCAGCAGTTCAGTAACTCATAAACACACCATCTACTGGGGAAGGGGGGCATGGCTATATTGAAGCCCTATTGGGGGCACATAGATACATGGCTATAATGAGGCATTGCACTATGAACATGGCTGGCCAGGTGGTTCTAATGCAAGTGCAGTTCTAATGCAAAAGTTAGCTATATTGGGGGAGGGGATGGGTCTGTTGAGGTTTTAATGAGAGACATTGTTGGTTGGGAGTATTGTTGAGGTCACAGGGCTATACTTAGGGCACATTTTTGTCCTGGGGTGACTATTTTAGGGACATTCTTGCCTATTTTTTTATTTGGGAGACAATAATAATTTTGTTATTGGCATATCTGCTTGAATATGTTATTTAGGGGACGTATAGCTTTGTAGCCAGCACAGCCTTGGATTGTACTTGTTTGTTTGGCAAAAGATGTAGAAATAACCCCACTCATCTTGCCCTGGGTAGTTGGATCATCTATGCATTACTTGGTATAACCTAAACAGGAGCGTTACTTGATATTGCAAGACTCCACTATCAGTAATTTACAGTGGGTATAAAAGCTTTGCACACCCCTGTTAAAATGCCTTTTTGTGATGCAACAAAATGAGACCACACAAATTAACTTACAATTGTTTCCCACCTTTAACATGACCAATAACCTGTACAACGCAATTGAAAAACAAAGAAATATGCTAGGGGAAGAGAAAATAAAAGGAAAATAAGCTGTTTGCATAAGTATGCAGACCCTTAAACTAATACGTTGCCGAAGCACATTTTTATTTAATTACAGTTTTCAGTATTCTTGGGTAGGGGTCAGTATGGCAAATCTTAACTTGGCAATATTTGCCTATACTTTCCTGCAAAAACGTTTAAAGTCTGCCAGATTGCAAGGGAAATCTCCTGCACAGTGCTCTTCAGGACATCCTACAGACTTCCTATTTTCACTCTGAGACATTATATATATATATATATATATATATATATATATATATATATATATATATATATATATGCTGTGATGTTCCAGTTGCCTAAAATTGTGTTTGGGAAAGCTAAATCCCTTTTAGATTTTTTAGAGCCAAGAGTCATTATTAGAGCCAAGAGTCATTGTTTCAGAGCCAAGAGTCATTATTATATAGACAAAAGTCAATATTTTACCCAGTTGGGCATATTTCCTTGTTACAAGGGATGTGATAAATGTAAATATGTTATCATGGGTTGTGAAATCCAACTGACAAACATAAAGCACTGTATACCAAACATGTGTGATATAAACTCTGCTAAATCATTTTTATAAGAAGGGTGATTCAAATGTCAGTATGTCATAATTTCTCTGTTTTGGGACTGAATAAACAGCATTGAGAGTAAGTGGGATATTTAACATGGTCCGAGCTCCAGATTAAGATTTTAAACCTTGAAACCCCAAATAAGAAAACTGCACTCAAAAAAGTTCTGTTTAGGATTAGCTCTACAGTTACAGCAAGACGTTTTAAAGCAGGAGGATACCATTTATTGGCTAACGTAAAAAATATAAGAGTAAGCTTTCTGCTATTGGGCCTTCATCAGACTGAATCCTACATACTTACATGATGTTAGAACAGACAGCTATATACATGCAACATCAAAAAGGGATACATGGATTTTTGGGGGGGGAAACATAAATACATGTCATTACGATGTCTTAATTGAAATAAAACATCTAAAAAGAGTTTTGAGATATATTCACCTTTATATCACCACTGTACTATCCATCTGTATTCAACTATGTTGTAATGACTTAATGCATTAAGGTGCGTACACACGCCTGACTGCAGGCAACGACGGGTCTGTCGTCACCTCCCGCTGGGCGGGTTTTCAGCAGACAGTCCGACGTGTGTACAGTCTGTCGGCGGACTGATAAGGCTGTTTCTGTCTGAGCGATCCGCTGGGCGGATCGCTCAGAAACAGCCGTATCAGTCTGCAGACAGACTGTACACACGCCGGACTGTTGCTGGAACTCCCGCCAAGCGGGAGGTGACGACGGACCCATCGTTGCCTGCAGTCAGGCGTGTGTACGCACTTTTAACCTGTAATCTGTGATGTTTAATTGAGAAATAAAACCGTTTTCTTGGTAAAAAAAAAAAAAAAGAGACAACGTTAGCTGATTTATGACAAACAGATAAGACCCTTTGTTTACTCAGTCCTCATATCCTTCTTGTTTTTATTGGTGGCTAACATGGTACAATACTCTACTGCTCTACAGTTACAAATGCTTGCCTCTTAACATTTTGATTCTATATACTGTAATCGGATTGATGTTTTCTTTGCTAAGTTTTGAGTCATGTAAATGCATATTTATATTCCTTTAACCTTCCTGGCGGTAAGCCCGAGCTGAGCTCGGGGTAAGCCGCCGGAAGGCACCGCTCAGGCCCCGCTGGGCCGATTTGCATAATTTTTTTTTTGCTGCACGCAGCTAGCACTTTGCTAGCTGCGTGCAGTGCCCGATCGCCGCCGCTACCCGCCGATCCGCCGCTATCCGTCGCGCCGCAGCCGCCCCCCCCCCCAGACCCCGTGCGCTGCCTGGCCAATCAGTGCCAGGCAGCTCTATGGGGTGGATCGGAATCCCCTTTGACGTCACGACGTCGATGACGTCGGTGACGTCATCCCGCCCCGTCGCCATGGCGACGGGGGAAGCCCTCCGGGAGATCCCGTTCTTTGAACGGGATCTCCGGATCTCCGATCGCCGGCGGCGATCGGAGGGGCTGGGGGGATGCCGCTGAGCAGCGGCTATCATGTAGCGAGACTTTGTCTCGCTACATGAAAAAAAAAAAAAAAATTTAAAAAAAAGATTTGCTGCCCCCTGGCGATTTTTTTGCAAACCGCCAGGAGGGTTAATACAATTCCATAAGTAGACAAAAACATTGCTTCAAACCCCTGTACCATCTAAAGAGTTTGGGGAAGTCAGGAGTGTTGCCCTGAGGACAGAGCTCCATAAAGTTCATTGAGAAGCAACTAGACATTTTAACCAAGCACAATTTACAGATTGTGTTATAAAAGCAAACACATGATAACATTACTGTTTACCTGGGCTTTTTTTTAGATTCAGCTTATACCTGTGTACCATCTGGCATGATGAGGCTGGACCCTTGAATTCCATGAAGACATAATAAAGTGTGTATTTATAGCATAGGGGATACATTATCTTTCCCTTTGATCTGTAAGGAAAATTACCAAGAAGTGTCCTTAAGTATAAACAGATGCATGTGACTTAACACATTTACATGATCAAAGATGGTAATAAACTCCTGAGCTTATAATATCTTATTATTGTACAGAAATCAATTTCTAATGCAAATGGAAATATTTTGTTTCTCTGTTTGACTCCTAAGATATACTGAAGTGCAGTCTACCTAACTGCAGCTATGACTGAGGACCTGTGTGTCTGAAACGCGTCAGCTGCCTTTCTGTCTGTCAGATGTGGTAAATAAAAGTTCCTGGATTCACTTCACCATGGTGTGCTGCGGGCTTTCCTTCTGAACTCATAATCTACCTTAAGCTGGCCATACACTTACAGATTTCCACCCGATGTTCCAAAACAATCAATTCATTTCTGATTAGAATCAATTCAAAAGGAATGGAATCCTGCCATGTACTGAACACCAGTTTCCAATAGATTCCCACAGGGAATCTATTGAAAATCGATCAAACTGCAGAGTTGCATTGTTCAATGCAGTGCAAAGCTATAAGCCATCAATCTGCCAATCAGGGCCGGCTTTAGGGGGGGGCGAGAGGGGGCAGAGCCCCCTCAAACAGACTCGTTGCCCCCTCAAATCAGAGCCGCTCTCGTTCTGCCGCTGCGGCTGCTTCCTGGTCCATGGCGTGGAGCGCAGAGCAGTCATGTGATCAGTCACATGACTGCTTCTCCCTCCGGTGGCTCTCCGAGAGGAGTCTCTGCTTTCAGGCTGAGAAGAAGGCAGTGGCGAGTCTGGCGACATTAATAGCCGCCCCGCATAGAGGAGGAGTTGACTCTCTCAGAGAAAGAGGAATTCTCCTCCTCTGAGAGAGTCGACTCCTCCTCTATGCGGGGCGGCCTCTTGAGGTCCCGCTCCAGCCGCTGTGCCTACGTCAGAGCTGAGATTCCTCTCGGAGAGAGCAGAGCAGACATGCTCTTGTGAATATCTTGCTGCCTTCCGGCATTGTCCGCCCCGGCGCCCGCCATCTGCTATCTGCCAGTGCCACCAGCCTCACCAGACACTGTCTGTGGCAGTGTGCTGTTCCAGTTAGGAAATTAATTAGATAATTGCGTCCTGAGACTCCTCTCATAGACAGCACACGTGCTGTAACAACTTCTGCATAACTTGCTTCAGGCATTGTCTGCCCGCCATCTGCTATCTGCCACTCGTCTCACCAGTCACTGTCTGTGGCAGTTTGCTGTGCCAGTTAGCAAATTAATCAGATAATTGCGTCCTCTGCTATCTGCCTCCCGCCTTACCAGACACTGTCATTGAAGGTGTGTCCAAACTTTTGTCTGTGCTGTATATTTTTGGGGGATAGAGCTCAAACTTCCCCGGCAGACCTTTAACCCCACTGTAAGGTCATGACATGTATATTTGGCCCCACCCATGACCACGCCCACGGTCTGTTGCATGACCACGCCCATTTTTCGGTGTTTTTTCATGCCCCCCTGCAAATTTCTGTCTGCCCCCTCATATGTGCCTGGCTAGAACCGGCCCTGCTGCCAATGCTCTTGCCCCATCCCCGATTGTTTTAAATTGTCCATCCTGTCCGATTGATTCTTTCAATTGAGTTTTGGTTTAAAATTGATCAAAAATCGATCGATCTGACACTTTGGGGAATCGATTCCCAGTAGATGAATCAAATCTACAAGGAATCAAATGAGAAAATCGATGAGTGTATGGCTACTTTAACTGAAACATTAATAGAACAGATCAAACCATATACAGCATCTCAAAAATACCTCTTTCAGCATGAGACCTTTTTGTGTTTCAGGAGATGTTTCATTTCTACTACAAACACTTCTTTAGTTCAAATGAGGTGACAAAGAAATACTCAAACATGTACAGCATAAGTACAGATAATCCATGTATTCTAGATAATAAAGGTCAATAGACAATCATTGTGTAATTATTAATTGTTTAACCTCCTCTCTGAGGAGAGTGCTGTTATATTTAAAAGGTATTTTTCCTCATCTCACTTAAACTAACATACTTGATTGTAGAAGCAATAAAGTGTTTTCTTGAACCAAAAAAGGTGTCCTTTGTTTAGATACACCAAGACCTGCATTGGATTGATAACTTTTATAGAGAGATTGATAACTTTAATAGAGACATATAGACGGTGAAATCCATATAATTAAGTCCATATAAAGCCATAGAAGCATAAACTCGTATGCAAATCTCCTTTGCAAACTCTCCTTGTCCAATATTTAGGACAAGGGTCTCATCCACACTTCATGCAAAGAAATACCTCCACGTACAGGGGGTAAACTTTGCGGCAGGGTGGGCTATGGTGCATTCTGGGATGCCCTTTTACAATAAGTGGGCCCTCAGACGTCCACACCCTCCCAGGTAAATTAGTGAAGGGCCATGGCTGAATTTACCAATAGGCACCCACCTACAATCAGGTGATGCTAAAAAGATGGCTGAACATGACAAGATCCAACCCTTTCATCTTTATTGCTGTCTTCCTGCTCTCTTATCCTTTAAACCCTTTAATTAAGCATTTTTACTGTGAAACACAGTACATTGTACACCATTACTTGCTTTTGTGGCTGCACAGGTAATATGGGACACGTTGGTCATTACACTGTCATCAACAAGAAACCCCGGTCATCCAAGAAGAAGGGTCATCCAAGAAGAAGGGCTCTTCTAAAGATGATACACAAAAAGCCTGCAAACAGTTTGCTTAAGACAAGCAGACTAAGGACATGGATTGCTAGAACCATGTCCTGTGGTCTGATGTAACCAAGATATACTTATTTGATTCAGATGGTGTCAAGCACATGTGGCCGCAACCAAGTAAAGTGTACAAAGACAAGTGTGTCTTACCTACAGTCAAGCATGGTGGTTGGAGTCAGTGTCGTGGTTTGGGGCTGTATGAGTGCTGCTGGCACTGGGGAACTACAGTTAATTGAGGGAACCATGCATGCCACGTGTACTGTGGCATACTGACGCAACGCATGATCTCCTCCCTTCAAACCCTAGACCTCAGAGCAGTATTTCAACATGATAATGATGTCAAACACACTTCCAAGACAACCACTGCTTTGCTGCAGAAACTGAAGGTAAAAGTGATGGACTGGCCAAGCAGGTCTCCAGACCTAAACCCTATTGAGCATCTTTGGGCCATCTTCTAACAGAAGGTGAAGGAGCGCAAGGTCCCAATCTTCCACCTGGTTCATCATGGAAGAGAATTACAGTGGCAATCCAAAAACTAACAATTTTTATTTGCGCCCTAGCCAAAGTGCAAATAAAAATGGTGAATTTCTGAATTAATTATGTGTCATTCCTGAGGTAAGCCACCTCCTTTTATTGGTTTCAACATAGTTTTAATATTACCTGGGCATCTCTTATTGTCTTTTCTCCCTTGGAAGGAGACCTCCAATTGCAATGGAGTCCATTTTTTTCACTCAAGGGAGGGACCACAAATCAAAAGAGCCCATCTAGCCTGAGTGGAGAAGGAAGTTCTCCACATGCCTTATTGCTTTATTGCCTATCTAAGCAACCTCATTTTCTGAGTACTGTTTATCTACTGTTGCTCCATTTTCAGTACAAACTACATTCACTGGGCTTCCATTGTTTCTGTGTTTATTTTTCAAGGTACATCCTATTACTCAAGTCGTGCTAATTTACCGAGGCAGCTTTAGCACCCAGATTGATCTCTGCTTGATCGCCAATACCATCTTGATTAGCAATGGTGGTCAATGAGAACGTTTATTTAAAAAAAAACTAAAATACTTTTCCAGCTAATTTGTATTTAAAATATCCATGACGGAAATTATTTAATGGATTTCATTATTTTTGGTGGTGTATGTATAACATGTATCGATCGTTCAATGAAATTATAGTTGGCCCATTGGACACCTTTAGAGGGAACTTTGTCAGATATATAAACTGGGACACTTTTATAAATAAGACCACTTAACATTGATTAGTCTAAAAAGCTAAAAACTTTGTGAATGCTAACTTTTAGTATACCACTACCCATTTATATCATTTTTAAATTAGGTATTAAAGTACAATTCCAATCACTTATAATTTTTTTTTTAAGTTTTAGATAGTGTGGGGTAAATGTTAAAATATCTGTCCTGTTTTTATTTAGTATTTATAAAGATCTGACATCTTCTGCAGTGTTGTACAGAGTATAGTGTCTGGTCACTAACTGTCCTTCATAGGGGCTTACAATCTAATGCCTACCATAGTCATATGTGCATCGTAGTCTAAGACCATTTTTATTTTTAGGGAGAAGCCTATTAATTTGCCTGTGTATTCGAAATGTTGGATGAAACCGGAGTGCCCAGAAGAAACCCACACAGACACAGGAAGAACATACAAACTCTGTGCAGATAGCGTCCTGGATGGGGTTCAAAGCAGGGACTCAGCACTGCAAGGTGAGAATGTTATCCACTACAATACCGTGCTGGCCATATTTGTAACCCTGCAAGGCTTACATATGTTGTAACCGTTCCCTGTTCTTTTCAAAGTTAAAAAGTTTTGTCTGATTTCCTACTTTAACACTTTTTAATGGTATATGTTTTAAAAATAGAAAAATGTAAAATAAAGGAATTGTAGCGGTGGATAAATCCAAGGCTCCAGTACAATGGCTCATATAAGGACACGACAGAAACTATTAAAAGACAGACATAATTTAGTTAAGACTTGTTTTGAGAAATGCATCAACTTGAGTAGCAATAAGAAGTGGATGTCACAAGAAAGAATTGAAATATAACATCTGTCACTGCCACTTCAACATCTTTTACAATAATTTTGAAGCAAATCAGTTTTTCACACACTGCATTAGTCAACTGTCAAATCGCCATGAAAGACTCCTGAGTTTGAGATGCTGTGTACAATAAAGGAGGACATCATTGTTATGTGATGTACATCAGAAGTGAACGAGAATGACCTGTCAGCATCAACTGAAGAAAATAAATCACTTAAACAGCAGCGTAAACAAACGTACTTTGCCCGCTGTAATAGTACACAAATGTCCTAAGTGAACATTATCAGATAATTTTGAGATAAAATCTGTTTTGGCATGATGGCAAAAAAACACATGGTACACAAAAATAAAACAGTAGGTTTTAGTTTTCCATGTATACGACAACAGTATGATCTAACAATTGAGATGTAACATTCAAAAAGCCGAACTCTAGCTAAGTCCTTTTATTTTAGTTTTAGATAGCGAGGAAAGGAGTTATGACTACTTGTCTCCTAACATGCAATTCTCCTCCGACCCAAGAAGTGAAAGAAACTGAGCTTATTAATCCAGCAACTGCAGGTTAAAGTGAAACTCCTCTGTTGCTGAAAAGTGCTATAAGCATATGTCACCACGGTACAAGACCTTTTGTAATTTAATATATTATTTATAATTAAAATGTGCAAGCCTGGAATCCTTTTAGTGTAGTATGGGCAGCCTAGATACTTTCAACCGTGCTGGAGAAGTAATTAGCTACAGAGAGAAGGCGTTTCTTTACTGGACTCATTTATTGACCAGCGGGGACCAACACCAAGTTTGTACGCTCCCATAGTCTCTTATAAGTATCCTGTACAATAAATGTTTGCATGCACTTGTTTTACATGTTTTTACATGAACAAGCTGGAAACAAGTTTTCCATGAATCCCTACAGCAGAAGGAAATGGCAGCGCTTCCAAACAGACGCTGCACCTGAATTGACTACCTGCACAGGTATGCAGAGCTCAAATAAAGGGCAGGTTACACACCTTGCATTCAAAACAGGTACAGTAAAGGGGGGCGTTAGCTTCAGCATAAGTTGTGCACAAATTATCCCTAATAGACTCTCCAACGGCGGTGACGTGCCCCATAGGAGAGAAACTAACCACTAATCTAGCAGTGAAACATATAAAAAAGTGAAGCATGTTCAAACAATGAAAATTGTCCAAAAAAAAGAAAAAAAAGGTTAAAACCTCAAACTAATGTAACAGGGAAACATATTCAACAGTGAAACATATCCAACAGTGAACCCTAGCTAGTCTAAAATTAAAATCATAATCCTTACCTGGTGCAGCTAGCCATAAATGGTATACACATTTGTTCAGAAGACAGCAAGCAATGGGCAGCGCTCACAGGCTGCAAGTGAAGTGAAAGCTCCAGAGATATGCCCAGCCCCTTGGGGCTAAATACACACCTTGAATACAAATCAGATGCAAATTATGTGCTAACACTAATCTAAATTCTAAAATTTGAATGCAAGCTGACACCCCTGGAGGCAGCTAGCCTGAAGTATACTTAAGTTTTGTACAGCAGAAGGAAATGGCAGCGCTTCCAAACAGACGCTGCACCTGAATTGACTACCTGCACAGGTATGCAGAGCTCAAATAAAGGGCAGGTTACACACCTTGCATTCAAAACAGGTACAGTAAAGGGGGGCGTTAGCTTCAGCATAAGTTGTGCACAAATTATCCCTAATAGACTCTCCAACGGCGGTGACGTGCCCCATAGGAGAATCCCTACAGTAGCTGAGTTTAAATGACAACTTTAGCAAAAAATAAAAATAAAAAAAAATACAACATTTAAAATACATGTGTATACAGATGTCCTATTCATTTGTACACTATTTTGGCTGCTGGACTGAGCAACTGACAATCAGTTAGGGCCCGTTTCCACTATAGCGTTGCGGAATCGCCGGCGAATCACCGCAGGAAAATCGCATGCGGGTGCGATTCCGCATGCGTTTTTTGCCGCGATTTCGCATAGGTAAGGGTGATGCGATTTTAACCATGTCACTGCCTGTGTGAATTAACATGGGTACCTATGCGAAATCGTATGCGAAATCATGGCAAAAAACGCATGGGGAAACGCATGCGATTTCCCTATTAAATACATTGCGTGCGATTCGCCTGCATTCCACACGCAGGCGAATTCTGAGGGCCCTACCCTGCAGATTTTTTTTGCACAGAAAAACAAGCAGGAAAACGCACAAGTGGAAACAGTCCCATCCACTTGCGAATTCGCATGCGGGCAGCGCATGCGAATTCGTGATAGTGGAAACGGGCCCTAAGTGCTTTTCAAAAAAGTAAAACCTTTGGAATTCCCCATGAGGAGTTGGGGGGAGTTGGGGGTTAGAGTTGTTACTTAGGGACTTTGGGGATCCCAGGCGGCGGCAGAGCTCGTGCCCCCTGTCTGCCATGTGCACCAGCATGTGTGTGTTTAAAAATTTTTTTTGCAGCTTCCAGTATACAGTATCAGGTAAGTGGTTAGATAGGGAGGGGGGCCAAAGTGAGAGGTATACCTGCACGCTGTGCACCCTGCTGGTGACATAATCCAGGCGCGGACTGGCCAGGGGGGAAGGGGGGCAATCTCCCCCCAGGCTGCCTTTCATTCAGTGATTTAAAGCCGGTCCAGTGCCTGGTGTATTCAGGTTTGTTGTTGTAAGGCAGTGAAACACTAGGCTATCTGATAAAAGTGCAATTAGAGGGCATTCAAGCCTGTAAATATACACTGCATTATGCAGAGCTTGCCTGGTGGGTATGTGGGCAAACGTCTTGTCTCTCCCCATTGTTATAATGACTGCATGTGTGGATAAGGCGTTAAACAAATTGAAACGTTTTTGATAGTCCCTAGACTCCAGGAGAGCTGCTTTCTGACTTGTGTGAGAGACTGGCAGGGACAGGAGTCCTATTACAGGCAAGTTTGCATATGTGTATCAGCGCCAAGGAAACAAAGTGGCCGCTGCTGAGAGAAGAACGATGTCCAGAGTTCACAAACAGATAAATTATATATGCTCAGCGCAGAGTCCAAAAACAAAAGACGAGTCTTCAACAAAGGATAAAAGCAGGTAAATCTCCACCACAATAAATATTGGGTTCACGGCACAGCTCTGCAATCATGGATACCCAAAAAGGAAAGAGGCTTACCAGCTGGTGACAACCCACATTATAAGGTTGTATCAACGCTTTGGTAGGACATCAGGAAGCAACAGTCTGTCCAGGATCCACCAATTCAGCAATGATTCCTCTCACGAATGGATATCAGTAAACATCATAAAAAACAAACAAACGGCAACTCTAAGTGTAAACCGTTTAATATAGAGTTTTCATAGTAAAAACAGCTTAAAAATAGCATAAAAATAGCATAAAAACAAAACTTACATACGGGGCCCATGCAATGGGAACCCCGAGAAAGTTGCACGCGTGTATGGGTCAGCAGTAAAGGACAGTATGAAGGTGCCGCCTGTCTCCTTCCCGACCGGTTTCGCAAACTAGCGTCATCAGGGGATTAAGGATACAAGCGGCTGGCACCAAATATATAAACTTTTACAATAAAGAAAGGGGTGGGGCTATGAACACCAACAGTCAAGACCCCTCCAATAGAGTATAGATCAGACTCTACTAGGAGAGTGACTATAACCCAGATCAATACACATTGAAAACAATGGGATATAAGATTAGAAGCTTGAAGTCTCCAGTGGCTAGACAGCACAGTGGTCAAGGGCCCTGTCTCCGACACAGGAATCCCAGGTTCAAGTCCTGGCAGCCAACCCTGTTTTTAGTTTGCGAAACCGGTCGGGAAGGAGACAGGCGGCACCTTCATACTGTCCTTTACTGCTGACCCATACACGCGTGCAACTTTCTCGGGGTTCCCATTGCATGGGCCCCGTATGTAAGTTTTGTTTTTATGCTATTTTTATGCTATTTTTAAGCTGTTTTTACTATGAAAACTCTATATTAAACGGTTTACACTTAGAGTTGCCGTTTGTTTGTTTTTTATGATGTTTACTGATATCCATTCGTGAGAGGAATCATTGCTGAATTGGTGGATCCTGGACAGACTGTTGCTTCCTGATGTCCTACCAAAGCGTTGATACAACCTTATAATGTGGGTTGTCACCAGCTGGTAAGCCTCTTTCCTTTTTGGGTATCCATGATTGCAGAGCTGTGCCGTGAACCCAATATTTATTGTGGTGGAGATTTGCCTGCTTTTATCCTTTGTTGAAGACTCGTCTTTTGTTTTTGGACTCTGCGCTGAGCATATATAATTTATCTATTACAGGCAAGCCTCTGTGTAATGTGGGACTGCAATATAGATTAGCTCTCTGCTCCATCTCAGGCTATTCTTAATTTCTCTCCACTCCTCCTTTCTCTGGGCTAGTGCACGCCAAAATCACAATAGCAAATAAATTTGCGAGTGTGATTTAGTGAAATGATTTTCAAATCGATTTTTGAATTATTCGCTCCAACAATGCTACATGCTGTCTGTTTGCAATGTTGAAAAAATCACAGCACTCTTGTTTTGAGCCCTAGCACACACGGTTATTTGGTTGAGGTGTTGCAGAACTATCTTGGGGAATGAAAGTGGCCATACATCTGTTGACTTGACAGCCGATCGACCAACCGTTTTGATATTATCGAATCGGATAAAAATTTTGGGTGGAAATTGGTTGAGTGTATCAATCTGAGATGTTGAAAATTTTGGGCAATGTGGATGTCAGGTGCGATAATCATGGCATGCGATAATAACCACGAATGATAGACACGACGTAAACCCCGGCCGTTGTCCCTCAAAATGTATTGTGTCCCCCCCTCACCCTGGTGCCTGTTCTTTACCTGTCACGTTGTCCCTAGAGTGTTATTTCTGTATTTCCGCATTGGCGCTCCACGTGACTACTGGCATATACGACGTGGGGTGCGTGTGTGACATCATTTGGCTGCCAAGATAACGGGCCTCTAGTTTGTGTTTCCCCCCAGACTAAAAGGTCTCAGTCCTACCATGACATAATCTACGATTATGTCCGATCATAGCCTCTCACTTGAATGTTACTGAGCTTATACAATTCCTGATAGATTTTGGTACTGCAGACATTGGCTGACGAGCTGTTTGTGGACCATATAAAATGGCGGATTGCTGGCTGGGAGTGAGCATTTTTTTTTGTGTTCAGCAAATATAGAGACGGGGAGGGTGAATCCCCTGGTGGTGGGGGCACCGGGGCTCATCCGTACTCTTCCTCTTGGTGTTGGATCTTTGGGGGTCCCGGTCGGTGGCAGAGCTCGGAGCCCCTGCCTGCCATGTGCACCAGCATGTGTGTTTCTAGTACAAAATATGTCAGATCTGATTTTTACTACCTACTGCAAATAACAGTGACATAGGAAAAAAAATTATAGTGCATTTTACTCTGGAACAAATGTACATTCTATACGTACGCATACATATGTATTTTTCATGTTTTACATTTTCACAATAGTGCTCCTTTCAGGGATTGCCTTTTTTTTTTAAACGATAGCAGGGCTTCAGTTTAATCAGCTGCTTGATAACCCTTAGGGCTGGTGCACACCAGAGTGGTTCTGAAGCGTTTTTTAAAACGCTTGCAGGGGGAAATACGCTGCGGTTCGTTTTTTCCACAAACGCAAACTCGGGGGCTGCAGCATTTTTTAGATTTCTGAGGCATTTCTGCCTCAATGTTAAAGTATAGGAAAGTGGAAAACCTCTGAAAAACGCTAGATCAGAGCGGTTTTCCAGGCGTTTTTGTTACAGAAGCTGTTCAGTAACAGCTTTACTGTAATAATATAGGACATCTGCTACACAAAAATGCTCCAAAAAACGCTAGGCATGTTTAGAAAACATGCCTAGAATCGCTCTGAAATCTGCTTCAAACACCTCTAGCGTTTTGCAGATCTGCTAGAGGTTTTTGGTGTGCACTGGGCCTTAGATAGAAGCTGTCACTGGCATACTCTTCATTGTTTCAAAGACTTATATGTTAGGATAATTTTTTCCTAATTATTAGTTATGACCTTTTTTTTTAGGTTTTCCCTTCTGTACCCTTCCGTACCCAATGTGCTAAAGTGCTAAAAGTCACCTACTTTCCTGACCAGATTGGAGATAATTAAAATCTCCATTAGAATTTTGTTGTTGTCCCTCAATTGCTATGCTGGTGACTATCAGCATTCATATTAGAGGTTCTGTAGTTACACTAGGATAACTGAAGTTAGGAACAACCAGTAGTTAGTAACAACCAGTCAGTAACAACTAGGTGGCGTCTTTAACACAAGTTACTCTTCTCACAATTACCTATACAAACGGTTTCATTTGGATTAAAAGGTACAATATTTTAAAAGAACCAGAAGTGAACTTTGGGTAAAAAAGTACTTGCCTAAATAGAGGGAAGCCTCTGGATCCTCCAAAGACTTCTCACGCCCTCCTCCGGAACCTCCACCGCTGCCCGGGACCCTCTTGTCAGTCCTGACCGCACTCCTCTTCATGCACAAGCGTGGCTGCTTCTGCATGAATGGCTCTGGATTACTGCGCAGGTGCGGCCGTGCTCGTCCACGGTAGGGTTCATTTGGGGGGTCCGTGCTCTGCAAAGGTGGTCTGGAGAACAGCCTGGGAAGCCTCTACAAGATCCAGAGGCTTACACTTTAAACTTTTGTTAATAAACTCATATAACATATATCACTAATATACATGACGTTGTACAATTCGGATAAGGCTACCTTGATACCTTGACAACAGTACCTCCTTTTGTGAACAACTACCCACATGTTCAGTTCACATCTCTGAGCTGGTCATCTTCACTGAAAAGCAATGACCATTTTGCATCAGGTACCTCGACTGGTAACATGTGAGTTGTCTCACTACTCAAGTTTTACAACAGATGGATGGATTGTGCAAAAATGTTTGCTAAATTATTTAAATTTGTATAAATATTCTAGAGGGACATACTCTGAATGTTTGCATTCACTACTATGATTTTTTTTTTTATTACTAAGATGTTAACCAATTGGGACAGCTATCAGCTTGAAACCAACCCTGGAAACCTTAGTCTAAATGGCCTGATGCATTAAAGGGAAGGTTCAGGGAGGGGATTAAAAAAATAAAAATAAATTTCCACTTACCTGGGGCTTCCTCCAGCCCGTGGCAGGCAGGAGGTGCCCTCGCCGCCGCTCCGCAGGCTCCCGGGGGTCTTCGGTGCCCGACCCGACCTGGCCAGGCCGGCTGCCAGGTCGGGCTCTTCTGCGCTCCATTTCCTGGCACTTCTGCGTCCCACGCCGGCGCACTGACGTCATCGGACGTCCGCCGGGCTGTACTGCGCATGCATTATTTTTATTTTTTTAATCCCCTCCCTGAACCTTCCCTTTAAGCACGAAACAGCTATCGATCTCTGCTGGCTTGGACCCACCTCCTCATAATTGGGGATGTGCCATTGTAACTGATTTTAATGGATATTGAATAAAGCCTGGAAGATTTTTTGGATGTGCTCTCTTGCTACTTCTTATTTTTTGACTCAGTCTACTGTAAATGGTGTTTGTTAAAATATTTTTGATAAACTTCCTGTGTAGGCTCAAGCAGGAAGTGATCACAAGAAATCAGAACTTTACATATCTGTCAGCTGAAAAAAACTAATCAGGGCAGTTTCTAGACTTTTTTTTCAGCCCAAACAAGAAATCCTGTGTCACCCCCAAAACACATAAACAAACAAACAAGCAAACACACACACTAGAGAATATAAGCTATGTTCCACACAAGGTGGATACATAATACAGGTAGTCCCCGAGATAGAAACAACCTGCCATTCCTGTAGCATTTCACTGCACACCCCCTTCCTGCACTCCCCCAGCCCAGAGTGTAAATGCAGAGTATAGCACAGCAGAAGCTGTGATCTAACTTCTCCCCTGGAGTCCAGTCTTGGGCTTCCGCCTGTCCCCTCACCGCTCAGCCTAGTGCACAGCATCTCCTACTGCATGTCGTGTGATCACACTGTACATGAGGAGAGTGAGGTGCCAGCACTAGAGGGAGCAGGACACAGACAAGATAATTACACAGGCGCAGCACTGGGCACCTGCTGGGAGGTGACAGCAGAAGGGAACAGAAGGAGGCACAGGGGGACAGAGAAACTTACATGGGGGCAGAAGTGGCACAGAGGGACTGAAGGCGGCACAAGAGGACATAAGGAGGCACAAAAAGGAACAAAAAGAGGCACAGGGGGACAGAAGGAGGATCACTTGTTTCTCTATGGCAGGCTTTCTCAACCAGGGTTCCATGGAACCCCAGGGTTCCTTGAGTACTCTGCAGGGGTTCCTTGGAATTTCCCCCCATCGTGGGGGAAGTATATAGAGCACACTATAATAGGTGGTACTGTAACAAGAAGCACTAAATTAGGGGGGAGCACTACCTGTGCTCTCTGCGTGGTGACGCTGGCTGATCCTTGGTCACCCGACCTTGGTGCAGCGAATAGGAATGCGGAGGTGGTTCTTTGTTGGCGTGGAACGCTGATACACTCCGCTTGATCTTCTCTCTAGGATACTTTGCATGTTGGCGATGCAGTCTCCACTCAGGTCCTCCAGAGAGCACAGGTAGTGTGATTGGCTGTTGGAGATTTAAATTGATTGGATAGTTGGGTGGGCTGACACTATATATGTTGAATGTATGTGTTGTCTCATTTGTGGTTGAAACGGCTTGAAGAAGGGCTGATACCTGAAACAGCGGGCTGTCGCTGTATTACCACTGTTTTTATGCTTCAATAAAAGAGCTTTTCTATTTTTGGAAGTGCCAGCCTCCAACACTCTTTACTACATGGATTGGATCTGATGGTGTGAGGATCTTCTGAGGCTTGGGCACCCTTATCCCTGTGTTTAGCGAGTGCCACTCTTTTTATCAGCGTTTGTACGATGTGATATACTTGGACTTTGCAAAGGCCTTCGACACTGTTCCCCACAAAAGTCTGGTGCAAAAGTTGAGGATGCAAGGACTGGGGAAGAGTCTGTGTTCATGGATAGGGAACTGGCTAATGGACAGAAAACAAAGAGTTGTGGTCAATGGATCGTACTCAAAATGGGAGACTGTTAGCAGTGGGGTCCCACAGGGGTCTCTTCTGGGTCCAGTGCTCTTCAATTTATTTATTAATGACCTAGTAAATGCAGTAGTGAGCAATGTTGCTATTTTTGCAGATGATACAAAATTGTGCAGAATCATCAACTCTCAGGAAGATAGTGTCATATTGCAACAGGATCTGCATAGGATGGCTATATGGGCACATATATGGCAGATGAAATTCAATGTTGACAAATGTAAAGTCATGCATTTTGGACGTACTAATGGTCTAGCACCATACAAAATAAATGGGATACAGTTGGGGACATCAAACTTGGAGAAGGACTTAGGAGTACTCATTGACAACAAGTTAAATAATCGTACTCAATGCCAAGCCGCTGTAGCTAAAGCTAACAAAATTTTGGGATGCATTAAAAGGGAAATAAAAACTCGAGATGCTAGCATAATATTGCCCCTGTTTAACTCTCTAGTAAGGCCACATCTGGAATATGAAATTCAGTTCTGGGCACCACATTACAAAAAAGATATTGCAGTTTTAGAGCAGATGCAGAGACGAGCAACAAAATTGATACGTGGGATGGAAGGTCTCACTTATCAAGAAAGGTTAGATAAACTGGGTTTATTTAGTCTAGAGAAAAGACGCCTTAGAGGGGATCTAATTAACATGCATAAATACATCAGAGGGCAATATAATAGCTTGGCGGATGAGCTTTTTGCCCCTAGGCCTTCTCTAAGGACTAGAGGACATGATCTGCGCATGGAGGAAAAACGTTTTAGCCATTTATTTAGGAAAGGGTTCTTTACAGTAAGAGTGATTAAGATGTGGAATGCATTGCCACAGGAAGTCGTTATGGCAAACTCTATACCTGCATTTACAGGAGGCTTAGATGCTTTCCTTGCGTTGAAAGACATCCATGGCTACAATTACTAGGTAATGCCTAATGATGTTGATCCAGGGATTTTATCTGATTGCCATCTGGAGTCGGGAAGGAATTTTTCCCTTTAGGGGCTAATTGGACCATGCCTTGTAAGGGTTTTTTCGCCTTCCTCTGGATCAACAGGGATATGTGAGGGAGCAGGCTGGTGTTGTACTTTATACTGGTTGAACTCGATGGACGTATGTCTTTTTTCGAAATAACTATGTAACTATGTAACAGATACTAGAGATGTTTTGTTTTTTTAAGTTCATGAATCTTATTTGAGTACACATTCAAATGTCATATTCATTTCACAGCATCAGGCCAATTATTTTCTGACCTCAGTTATAGAATATTTTGCCTGTTTTCAAAAGCATCAGTGTCAAGTCATTCATCCAGCACAGTACTGCTGCTGGCTGCAGTAAAGCACAGAGCAATTCAGCATCATTCATTACAAGTTAATTGGTCCGTCTTTCTCCACTGGTTCAAAATAGCCCCTTTCAGCCTCCAGTCAATGATGGCTGTCGTATACCCACTGAGTAATCTGGGGATGCAGGGAGGGGGGTGACATCATTCCTCTCTCCATCTCTATTTGCTTCCCTCCTGTGTCCCCCTGCAGAGTTCATGCACAGCAGTCTGTTTAGCTCTCACCTGCTGCATGCATCCCAGCCGCCGGCTCTTCTCTTCTTCTCCTGGCCTCCTGTTAGGAACAAGAAGAACAGAGGAGCCAGCAGCTGAAATGCATGCAGCAGGTGAGAGCTAAATGCATCGCTGCACATGAACTCTGCAGGGGACAAAGTAGGGGGGGGGGGGCGCATGGAGATGGGGGGAGGAATAGTGTGGGCCCCCCCCTCCCTACATGCCCAGATTACTCAACGGCACTGGGCCACAGGAGGGAAGCAATATAATGCCCACCCAGTGGCACCTTCCTCCTCTACCGTGACATTCTCCTCCTTACCCAGAGGCACCCTTCTCTTCTCCGCACTTAGTAGTACCATCCTCCCCACCCAGTGGCACCTTCCTCCCCAACCAGGGGCACCCTCTACATACCAGTGGCATTCTCCTCTCCCCTCCTCCTCACCCACACAGTGCCACCCTCCTCTTCCCCTAACCCAGTGACACCCTTCAACCCACCGAGTGGCACCCTTCTCTTTTCACCATCCAGTGACACCCTACTCCCCATCCAGTGGCTCCCTCCTTTCCCCTCCTTTCCACCCAGTGGCATACTCTTGCCCACCCAGTGACACTCTCCTCCCCACCCAGTGGCACCCTCCTCTCCCCACCTCTCCACTAATTTTTATGTTTTTCAGGGGGGGGGGGGGCAATCAAAATTTCTAGCTGCCTTTTTTGTTTCATTTTTTATGTGACACTCACTTTCATAAACTTTAAAGAAAAACAGAACAAAAAAACACCTTTTACAGCTTTTTTTTTGCAACTATAATGAATGTTTTGTACAACGTGTGCACGAGAGTGTGCAAGCGTGCACACAGGACAGGGTTGCATAGGTGCATGCGCTGGAGCGCAGAAACAGCAATTTGTGCACGCCGTGAGTCTCACATCCAGAAGCCTACAGAAGCAGAAACCTGGACATGAGACTCATGTCCAAAATCCATAAGGACACAAAACAGCATCTCATCACAGGCAGTATTAATGGTTCCTGCACAGAATGCTCAGATTCCTTATTTCAAAAACACAGAGCAGGTCATTTTAATAATGTTGGATGTTGATTATAATAACCATAATTTATTTAGATAATGAAAGATGAGGAATTTTTATGGTTTATATTAGAGTGTGGGACACTGACTTTCTGATTTTTTTTTTCCATAAACTCACTTACAAGTGAAATAGTTGTACAAAATTGGACATATTTTGTAAGCAACTGTGTAAAACCAGAGTATTTAGAACCTTCATTATTAAATTTAAACCCTATAACTGGCTGGATATTGGAACAGCTCAACAGAATCACAAGTAGCTACTTTGTGCTTTCTGTATGAAGGTTGCCTATCAGTACACACAGAAAGTAATATCAATCCTTCTGCTGAAAAGAGACACTTAAAGAGGAACTCCAGTGAAAATAATGTAATAAAAAAGTGTTTCATTTTTACAATAATTATGTATAAATGATTTAGTCAGTGTTTGCCCATTGTAAAATCTTGTAAATCCCTGATTTACATTCTGACATTTATTACATGGTGACATTTTTACTGTTGGCAGGTGATGTAGCTGCTGTATGCTTTTTTGGCAGTTGGAAACAGCTGTAAACAGCTATTTTCCACAATGCAACAAGGTTCTAAGACAGGAAACTGCCAGGAGTACCACGGTCCTCAGAGTTTCTTGTGGGAGGGGTTTCACCACAATATCAGTCATACAGCACCCCCTGATGGTCTGTTTGTGAAAAGGAATAGATTTCTCATGTAAAAGGGGGTATCAGCTACTGATTGGGATAAAGTTCAATTCTTGGTCAGAGTTTCTCTTTAAGAGCACACCTGAAATCTCTGGTGGATTATAATAAACAAGTAAAAAGGCCAGCCCATTAAAGAACGGGCGATAGGCCATGGCTGCTACCCCTCCCCTATCCCCCCAATGCATGCACAGAAGAGTCCTGCTCGCCCGTCCCCCACTGCTGTCCAAAGAATATGCACACAGGGTGATGTTGCTTGCTTGGCAGTTGGAAAAAGCAGTTATTTCTCACAATGCAATGAGGTTCACAGACAGCAAACTGTCAGGTCTGGAAGTATGGACACAGGAGGACGCAGAGACACATGGGTTTTATTATATAAGGATGTACCAGTTTCCTTGGCTACACGACCTTCCCCCTTTCCTGATGTTCCAGCCCTTCTTCAATGACGTGTTGTAGCAAATTTGGAAACTTTTTCCACACTGACATTTTTGCCTGGTGAGCGTAAGAAAGTGGGCAGAATGCCAGCTCAAGCACATGCCCCTTAGAGCTTCAAGTATAAATGCTGGGCTGGATTCACAGAACCTGGAGAACTGCCTGCTGTCTGCAGATGTCAAATTGCCAATCATAATACTGTATTACTGGCACCAAACAATGCCTGTGCAAAGGTGAATCTTTAAGTGAACCTCCGGACTAAAAATCGACTCAGCAGCACTGAAAAGGCCTGGTGTTTCTTTAACAGTTTCACAGCATCAGAACTTTGTTTCTCTTATCCAAGCCTCATTTTTAGCTGCACAGAAGAAAACTGCCCGGGCTTTTTTCCCCTGATGCTGTGCAAAGCATGATGGGATTTCTGATGTTGTTGCTCTCGTTCTGCTGTTTTGGTGCAATTTTTTTTTTTTACATTTTGAATTTGACATTTGAAGCCTAGCGTGTGCAGCTGGGAGGGGTTATCAGGACACAGGACAGTTGGAACTGTGTCTCCTGCTCCTTGTCACCTCCTTTCAACCAAAAAGATGGCTGCCCCCATGACAAAGATGGCAGCCCCCATGAATCACAAACATTTGCCTGTTCTTTTAAAACAGGGTGGGTAAAAAAATTATATTACCTATCTATTCTAATTAACATAACTAATGTAACTTAATGACAGTATGTTTGTTTAGGCTGAAGTTCCCCTTTAAGCTTAGCTGTCTTGTGTTTTTGGTCAGCTGTCGTGTTTCCAGTGCACAGTGACTTTTATTGGAAAATATGTGGTGTTAAGAATAAACTGATAGAAGCTTCTAGATTAGGCTGGAAAAAGCTGGTGCTGGACTTCCTGCATGATTAACGTTTGTTTTTGGCATCTGGCGCCATGATAATAATAACCCTTTCATTGTGTTGGTAAACCATGGTGCCTTGGAATGAGATGCCACATGACATTAAATTGCGTTATTACGATCTGCCGGAAATATTACCACAGAGTTACTTCTTGTGTAACCATTTATATTTTCCCTTTGTTTTGCCTTGTGTTAACATTCTGCTTTCTACAACAGGTTCTTTTCTATTGTTTTTTAGTGGCTGATTATTAATTGATTCATGTGTCCTCGGCCACCTTTTTACATGTGCATGCCCATGTCAGGTCTAAGTAATGGCTTCACAGAAATACAGATTGATAATGTCCAGCAAACATACTGTTTGCATGGCAGCACATAGACATTGATGGTGGTGATGGGGGGCATATATTGTGAAGAAACTATCTACTTCTACAGTAGCACATCTGGTGTAAAGGTGTAACTATAAGGGAGCATCCCCCAGTGGGGAGGGGGAGGGGGTGGCATGAGCTGGGGGCAATTACTTGGCCTCACTTCTTCCCATTCAGGATTCTATTTTCCAGATTAGGTGTTTTCTGGCCACACTTTTTATGAGTGCGGGGGGGGGGGGGGGGGGCATGGTGGCCCCACTTGCTATATAATTCCTGGTAGATGCCCCCCAGGCTGGGAGGGTTATCAAAGGGAGATAGGTAAAGGGGTGTGAATGCTTGGGGGAGGAGCATCACAGTTTTGTTAAGCCTCATCTACACGGCACAATTTTCCGTCACATCGGATCTATTAGACGTATCTATTAGATCATTTCCAACTGGTCCAATCGGATTGCGTTAGATTTTGCAATAGATTTTGGGTACTTATCAAAGCAAAATCTATCGCAAAATTGATCTGAAACAATTTGGACGTCTACACACAATGCAATTTCTTATTAGATCTATCTAATAGATCCGTCTATCTGATGGAAAATTATACCATGTAGATGAGGCCTTAGAGTGGGGGCATGAATTGTAGTTATGGCACTGACTTGGTGCTATATAGCAGCAGATAATGGCTGCACCGATTTAATTATATGGAGCTTCTAGTTGTCTCTACTGTGGCATAGCAGCAACTCCACTGATTATTGTTAGTAAGTGCTGTGCTAAGGATTTACAAGAGACGTGTTGCTGCCACGCATCTCTGCAAATGTACATTGCCTGTACACCTCTGAAGCAGAGATAGAGTATCAGAAGCTAAAAATCAGAACAGTTTTTATAGCGTTCCGTTAAAGAGAAAAAAAATAAAAACGTACCTATGTAGAGTAAGTCCAGAGGCCTTCTGATCCATCCACCAGCCCACCGTTCCTGTGCAGTGTCTCTGAACATATCCAACAAGAGACTGATATGTTTTTGTGGCTGCGCTCCCCTCTGTGTATGAGCATGGCCATTCCTGCACAGGGTTCCTCTGAACATATCCAACAAGAGTTTGAGGGATACGTTTTTGTGGCTGCGCTCCCCTCTGTGTATAAGCATGGCCATTCCTGCGCAGGGTTCCTCTGAACATATCCAACAAGAGTTTGACCGATATGTTTTTGTGGCTGCGCTCCCCTCTGTGGATGACCATACTGTGCATGACATGCAGACCAAACCTGGATATTTAAAGTAAATGAAGCATTTGCTGATTTATTTTTTTATATTTGTGCCATCCTGGGGCATTACTCTTCTAGTTATCTATTTTTCTCTTTCTCTCTCTCTCTTTTTAATTCAGCCTTGCCTAAAATATTGTAAGCATGAAAAAGCTGCCATACACAGGGACATCAATACAAATTAGAAATATTCATGCATTTTGCTTTAAATGAGAGTAATTTTATTACTATTATTAGTTATTCCACCTCACCCTTGTTCCTATTCTGTAACCTACTTGGGTGGCTTGTGAGTAGGCTTATAGCATCAGTGATGAGGCACAGATGTTGGGTCACAGAGAGCAAAACATAAGTGAATCCTAAACATCTTTTTCAGGTGGTTGCTGCTTGTGTTGAAAGAAAAAAGGTAATTGGGAAATAGATTTCAGAATCAACTGCAGGCTTCTGAATATGTGTTCAAATTGGGAAAGTATAGCTGAGTAAAATTCAGGGAACTAAAAGCCATTTAATATCTTAAAGAGGAACATTGTATAACGTTTCTTATTTATTTATGTATTTATTTTATAATATTCATTTATACATTATTTATTCTGTGTTTGTCCATTGTAAACAGGGGCTTAACTAGAAATTACTGGGGACCGCTCTGCAAAACTTTTGATGGGGGCCCCCTCCCCGTGCACACTGGATAGGGACTGTCTACAAATCCTTGTCTACAAAAATTTGTATGATTCGTTATCAGTGGCTGAGCAGATGCAGTCATTAAAACAACTGTGCAGAGAGCAGAACGTTTTTCTTCTCCTTGCCCTTAGTTGTCAGTCTCTCAGGACGGGGCCCCCTGTGGCTTCAGAGCCCCCCTGCGGTTGCATCCCTTGCAGGGTCTATTGTTGCGCCCCTGATTGTAACGTTTTAAATTCTTAAATTTATTAGAGTTGCCAGCATTTTTACTGCTGGCAAGGTGAATCACATGATCTCCCATAGGCCTCTAAATGGACAGCTCATAGACGTCATAGCCAGCCTAGACTAAACATCACTGGGAGGGCAGGTCTCCATAAGAGAAAAGCAGATGTGAGATATTAACAGACACACACACATATATCGCCCAGAAAGTAACACTTTCAATTTATTTTAGACATGTTGTATCTTCTGTTCATTACTCTACATACTCGCCTTCTTCATTTAAGTTAGAAGAAGTATAGAACACATGACAGGCCCAGATTATCCAAACATCCCAAGTTTTAAAAAAGTTAGGGAGTGTGTTTTTAATTTTAGCCAAAATATGTTCATTTAGCATGGGGGTATTTAGAGCAGTAAAAACTTCATTAATAGAGAGGTGCGAGGTTTTCCAATTGGATGCTAAATGCTTTTTGGCCAGAGAGACAACATGTTGAATAAATCTATGTGTGGGGTGCTTTACACCACGAGGGTTATTACAAAGCAAGATTACTGTAGGGTCTAGGGGCAGAGTAATATTTGTAACTTGAAATATGCGGTTCCAGATATGGGACCAAAAAGTTGTAGCTTTAGGGCAGGTCCACCAGATGTGCCACAAGTCCACATCTGAGGGGGCAACCTCTAAAACAAACGCTTGGTACTGCTGGATTAAATCTATGGAGCCGAAGAGGCGTATAGTAGCAGCTATGTAGTAATTTAAGCGAAGTCTCAATATTGAAGTAATGTATACTATTTTTTATTTTTCAAAGTGGTGCAACAATGTGCCCAGCGCTCAGGAGTCATAGACTGTCCCGTGTCCTTTTCCCATCTTTTTTGAAATGTAAGCTTTTCCTCAGAGCTATTATCAGTAAGTATTTTATAAGGGTATGATAGGAAGCCTTTTTCTAAGGAGAGGTTTTTGCATCGAGATTCAAAAGAAGCGTATGACAAATTACTTTTCTCAGCAGCCACAAAATGAAGATAGTGGAACACCTGGTGGGCCCGAAAAAATTCTGAGATTGGCATGTGGGTCTCCCTAGCCAGGGTATTCTTATCGATAATTCTAAAAGCACTAAGGAATCGTCCCAATGTGAGTAAATGTTTATTAGACCACTATATAAATGCTTTAGGATGATGACCTGGGGGGAAATCGGGGTTTCCCAGGAGCGAGGACATGAGACTAGCAGGTGAATTTAAATCTGAATCTAAGCGACTTCCAAATACGTAAAGTATGTGCAGTGATTGGCGATAATTTTTGAATATGGGATAGGTTAATATTCTGGGCCCACATAATTCCTGGTAAAGTGAGAGGATTTAAAAGAGAGGATTCAATCCCAACCCACAGAGGAGCTGCTTCTCCAGCATTAACTACAGCCAGTTGTGTAAGCTGTGCTGCTTGGAAGTAGGATTTTAGCTGTGGGACGTTAAGGCCTCCACTTGATTTTGGAAGGCATAACATTTTGTTATTGATACGAGCTTTTTTATGTGTCCAAATAAATTTGAAGATAGCTCTCTGTAGGTCATGGATTGCCATAGGTTGCACAGGAATAGGGAGGACTCTAAATAAGTATAAGATGAGTGGCAATAGGGTCATTTTTATTGTGTGAATTTTACCTAAAATCGATAAGTGGAATGTGGACCATTTGTCCAGGTCGTTTTTGAGTTTACGATATACAGGGGGGTAATTTAATTGATTTAGAAGGGATGGGTCATTCGGGAGTTGGATACCTAAATATGTAATAGATTTTGGCTGGAATAAAAGTCCTACACTTTGGGCCAAGTTTTTCCCTTCAGTTTGGGATATATTAACTACCTTCAGTTCGGACTTGTCTAAATTAAGTCTAAAAACAGAAATTTTAAAAAATTCTTTGATTACTGTGAGAAAGTTAGGGATTGAAGTAGTGGGAGATGATAGTGTTACTAGTATATCATCCGCAAAAAGAGCAGCTTTATGCTCTGTTCTGCCGATGGTTATACCTGTAATGTCCTGTAATGCGCGCATTTTATGCGCTAGAGGCTCCACCACCAGGGCGAGTAGCCCTGGGGAAAGAGGACAGCCGAGTGCCTCTCTGGATTGGGAAATCCAAGGGTACACGAGATGGTAATTTTAATGTAGCTGTAGGTGAAGAATATAGGGCACTAATGATATTAATAAATTCATCTGTAAATCCGAAATTACGTAGGACCTGGAACATATAAGGCCATTGAATTAGATCAAAAGCTTTTTTCACGTCGAGTGTGCCAGAACCGCAAGTTTAATTTTAGCTTTTTTAGCATCGTGTTGAATATCAATAATTTTTCTTATGTTGTCGGATGCTTGGCGAGTCGAGATAAACCCCACCTGATCCCTATGTCCTAAGGAAGGAAGGACCTTGTTCAGTCTGGCAGCCAACATGGAAGTAAGCAATTTGTAATCAAGGCCTAACAGGGAAATAGGGCGATAATTTTTGGGCATTAGTAGATCTCTATTAGGTTTATGAATAACTGTGATTATGGATGAAAGGAATTCAGGAGGTAGAAGGTTACCTTTGAGCAGATAGTTATAAAATTTTAATAAATAGGGCGATAATATTCTTATATTTTTTATAATAGGCCAAGGATAGGCCATCAGGCCCAGGGGCTTTTAGGTTTTTAAGTTTAGCAATGGCAGCCAAAAGTTCTTTATTAGTAAAGGGGGTGTTAAGCATTTTGGCGGACTCTTGGGTTAGATGGTAAGGAATGTTTTCATGTAAGAAAGTAGATCTGGATTGGGATTGGTCATTGTTTTGAGCATCTGAATATAGCTGTTTGTAAAAAGTGAAAAAGGTGGCGTAAATCTTATCCGGATCTGAGGTTACTTTACCAGATATATCACCATATGATTTATGGTTTCTTGCATTCTCAGTTTACGAGCCAGCCATCTATTCGGTTTGTTAACCTGTTCATGTGCTATAGCTTTGAGCCATCGTAATGACTTTTCAGTACGTTCGTTTAGTATAGAGTCTAGCTGCAATCTGAGATCAGCGATTTGTTTGCTAAGATATCGGAAGGGATTTTGTTGGTTTAGGAGACTCAGCTGTGTAAGTTTGTGTTCTAGATTTTGTACAATCACCCTCTTGCCTAGTTTTAGCATAGAGGCTTGTTTTATCAATTCGCCTCTGATTACAGCCTTATGGGCCATCCAGCATATTCCCGGGTTAACATAGGCTGTATCGTTTTCATGAAAATAATTAGAAAGACATTCAGATATTTTCCCAGATATATCTGGGTTGAGTAGAAGGCTTTCATTTAGACGCCATTGTGGTCGTCTCAAATTAGGGTGGGGAGTTGTTGTAATGGTTAGAACCATGTCGTGATCGGACCATGGGCAAAGGATGTGCCTAGAATAAATTAAGTCCGGAACACTTTTTGTAGATATGAACACATGATCGATTGGAGAATAGGAATTGTGTGCAGGTGAATAGTATGAGTATACACGTTTAGTATCATTATATTCCCTCCAAGTATCAACAAGAGCGTGAAGGCGTAACATACTGTGAAGAGCTTCTTTAACACGTCTAAGGCCCATATGCAATTCACTTTTTCACCTGAGTTTTCTCCTAGGAGATCATTTTTCATCTTCGATTTAAAATAACTTTCCAGCACTTTTCAATTTAAAAAGTACCAAAAAGTAGGTAAAAAAGTACTATCAAATTTATTTTCAGTATGTTCTTGCTTTCTGGTGGCTTAAAAAGCATTTTATTGACAAGTTTAAAATTATCACCTAGAAGAAAACTCAGGTGAAAAAGTGAATTGCATATGGGCCTAAGGGTGCTATTGGCTCTCATTGGCCACACTCTCTGCCTCTGGATTGGTCGGCGCTCTGTTGCACTCCTTCAGGTGGACGTGGTCGCTACGTTTTTTTATTGGCTGGGAGACTTGGCATGTCCCCCGTGATTGGGTGGCACTCCTCATGGCCATTTCCGCATTTAGATGCGGAAGTTTTTGTATTTAGTGACGTCTTCTTCCGCCATAGCACAGACGATTGGCTAATGTGGAGCGAGGGTGTGCAGGTGCTCCTCGCAGTGATTGGACATAGTCCTATGGCGGACACTGTAGGCTATGCTACAATTGGATACTGTGATCCTTTAGTATATCTTGCTTTTTCCACATGTATTTTATACATGTGAGGCAATTGGTGAGTATCCTTGTTGTAGATAAGATACATGTCAGTATTAGGAAATCATATGGAATATATGAGAAGTAATTTTGGATGTTTGCTTTGAACGCACTATTTTGTGGTTTTCCATTGGATGTTTGGGAACATGAATATGCATATATGCTAATCCTGCAGTCTTCTATGTGGTCCTCTATGAGGCTTTAAATGAACTATTGTATGGACTAGAGAACATTATGGGCTGGTCATGATTTGAGAAAGGACCTATGATGGCCCGAAATGCCTGTGCGTTATCTATTTTGCACAAACCCATAAATGGATTTTAATTGTTTTTATGAGCTATAAATAAAGATACAATTTTTGATGGTGCGGATCGTATGGAGTATTTTGTCATAATAGTATTAAACAGTCTTTCCACAAGGAATATATGGAATAGGGTTAATTTACCTTCTTGTTATAGGGGAAGAAGCACTGAAAGAAAAAATCAAGCTGTAGATACAAAAGAGCAGAACGTCTTGAAATCAAAATGGCATGAGTGGCAAT
Organism: Hyperolius riggenbachi; assembly: GCF_040937935.1. Classification (NCBI taxonomy): domain Eukaryota; kingdom Metazoa; phylum Chordata; class Amphibia; order Anura; family Hyperoliidae; genus Hyperolius; species Hyperolius riggenbachi. The sequence continues at coordinate 187,671,746 of NC_090646.1, read as the reverse complement.
ATAAAGAACAGAGTGGGTAAGGTATAGCGTTGACAGCCAATCAGTAAGAATATAGCTGAGATGTGGCCCACTCTGTATGCCATTAATGTCTGTTCCAATACGGTAGATGACCTGAGAAAAAGAAAACGTGTATGAAAACCAACCAATATAGTCACCTGTAGTTATAGCAGGAGATTTAGTGCTTGCAATAGAAGTCCCCTGATCGTAGTATGTGTAGTCCAGAAGGTATTCAGGCACTTTGGATGTTCGATCCTGACTGATGAACACGAGTGTGTGGCTGAGTGCCCTCAATGGTTAGAGTGACACGGTTTATATGAACGTCATAATATAGAAAAGTCTTCTTTGTCGTTCAGAAGAGATATATAAGGTTCATCTACAGAATCATGAAGAGGATGGTGACGATCTCCTTGAAGACCAGGATCTGGCAGGTCTGTCTCCATGCTGAGGAAGAGCTGTGGATGTGGATGGCATTGAAGGCAGTTAGTATGAGATTCCCGCTTCTGTGAGAGCAGCCATGGCCTCCGTCATAGTTTTACACGTGTATGCTTTGTTGTTTGCCTGAAACGATATGGCGAACGGAAATCCCCATTGGTATATCAGAGATGCACGTTGTAGAGCCTGTGTAATGGGGCGAAAGGTCCTTCTTTTTTGCACAGTTTGCGGGGCCAAATCAGCAAACAGTTGAACAGATTGGGGTAGGCCTGGGAGTGATGTTAAGTCACGGGCGGCAAACAAGAGTTTATCTTGAAAATCTTCATATTGTAATTTCAGGATCACATCCTTCGGTAGTTCTGGGCTGCGGGGCTTCGCAAGGGCCCGGTGGATTCTGATAATTCTAACGTTAACGGGGTCCACTTTTGGGAGCAGTGCAGCGAAAAGATTGGTAGATACAGCGTGCAGGTCTGAAAAAGACTCTGGGAGGCCTCGGATTCGTAGGTTTGCCCTCCGATTTCTGTTTTCAAGGTCTTCCAGTTTAGATTCTAGAAGCTCTATCTTAGAATCTTGTTCATCAGAATGTTTTCTTATCTAAGGCCAGAGTCCCCGCTATGTCATCGGTTTTTCTTTCTAGAGAGTCCACACAGTCACCCATCTCAGCAATCTGTTTGGCGAACTCCTGAACTGCATCACGGAGCTCGGCTCTAAACATATCTCTAATTGTGTGAAATAAGTCCATATTAGAAAGATTACTGGCCTGAGATGTGATCGGTTGATCATCCGAAGCTGTGTCCGGTGCCAAGTTACCATCCGTGGAGGAGTTGTTGAGTGATTTTTCCATCGAGGCCTCAGAGTTCATAGCGACGGCCATCTTGGCTTTGAGCTGCGCACTAGATTTTCTCGTAGTATAGCTGATTTTCGGGCTTCTGTGTTTCGGGAGACGCCTGCCAGTTTTCCTAGACATCTCATAAAGGGTCCATGAAGCGATCCGGTTAGGTAGGTCCCTTAGAGAGCGTGTTTGGCGGTGGTAAAGCCTGAGGTGGTGCGGAACTCACAGCGAGTACGTCTTTCCCACTGCAGCGCCGCGCATGCGCCCCCTTTAATCATTTTTTTAATAAAGAGCTATATTTTACTACTGGTGGTGCCTGCCTCAGTGGAGGTAAAGGTAAACATAGATATAGACTGATAAAGGTAGATATCAATTTCCTGGCTGAAAAGGAAGGAAGTATGTTCCATTACCTTTCTATCTCTTCCTCTGCCTGTACAATCCTCTTTCTGGTGTACACCAATACATTGAAGATCACAAGACTGCTAATAAAACCATGACTTTCCCTCAGTGGGGTGGTGCAGTCAGGTGCATACGATGGCTGCCATATTTATTTCCTTTTACATAATACCAGTTCCCTGGCAGTCCTACTAATCTCTTTGGCTGCAGTAATGTCTGAACCACCCACCTGATAGCTAATCTATCTGAATGCCTGTTCAGGGTCTTATGGCTAAAAGTGTTAGAGATAGATAAAGAGCAGGACAGCCTGGCACTTTGCTTTGTTTAACTTCTTAACATCCAGCCCCAGGACCGCCTAACACCAATCGGCGTGTAGTCCTGGGGGCGTGTTTTCCTGGGGATCACGCATCCCGCTTGTATAAGCTCCACTCTGTTATCAGTCTCCCAGTGGTGATCGGCGCTAGGGACTGTTAGACGGTGAAACCGCCATCTATTTACACCGTACAGAACTGCAATCTATGGCAGCGATGTACTGGGGACAGCCGCATGACACGGCTATCTCCTGTGGAGGCAGGGAAGCCATCCGCTGTCATTGGCTATAACCTATGACAACCGGGAGGGTGGGGATTAGAAAAAAAAGAAAACAGGCATTTTTATGAAAAAAACCCTACAAAATAATATTTATATAAAATTAAATAAACATCCCAGCAGTGATCACAGTCCAGAAACAGAAAGCTCTGTTGGTGGGCAGAAAAGGGGCGGGGGGAATCACTTTGTGTGCTGAGTTGTACGGCCCTGCAGCGAGCCTTAAAGCTACATTGACCTTAATTGTAAAAAATAGTCTGGTCACTCGGGGGGTGTAAGCGCAGGGTCCTCAAGTAGTTAAAAGGAAATAAATGTTTGCCATGGTATCCCTCTCACTTCAGGTGTGTTTTAAATCGAAATGTTTTTTTTTAACAAATAGCTTGCTTTATTTGAATGATGAAATGCATTCATGTTATTTATTGCTTTTGAAGATCATACAAAGCCCAGCACTGGTCAGTGATTCCGTTCCTTTCTCCTTTTCAGCTTGAGGGTCCTGCTGTACTGCAGAAGTATTCTGCTCACTCACAGGCTTCCTAGAAGGGAATGGCTTCCTCGTGTATTTACATAAATCACTTGTATGATGCAATGCTCTAAGTGACGAAATCCAAATATCTCCCAGATGGACGAGCACATTCTTCAGAAGATTCACTGATGTCTGCAGTGGCAAATCCAGTCCAGCTGTGGGACACACATTAATGTTTACAGTTTGCCAAATGAGCTCTGTGCTGTACAGTAGATGCACATACAGTATGGCATTTAGCAAAACAAAGTAATCATCTTCAGTAACTGATCACATATGGGATGTGTTACAGTTGAGGCTGTTCCCCTGTTATCACTAATATTGCTGCAGATTTAAAAGCTTACTTATCAAACATTTCCTATGAATAAAAATATGAAGAATAGCATATTCTGTGTATTGCTTTCAGCTGTCCACTTCATTTCAGTGTTTTCTGGATACAAATTTTTCCTCAGCATATTACTGTTTAGGTGTGTGTTGTAGCAGAATGCTTGGTCTTTTCATCCTTAGGCCTCGTTAACACTTGTCAGTGCAGATGGCCGTGCGATCGGAACACAACACGTGCCATGTGCGCTGCCGTGTATTGCGCTGGTGATCCCATTCACTACAGAGAATGGGTCAGCACTGCACTTTGCAGAGAAATGTGTGCAGCAGTGCGATAGCGCATCACACTGCTGTGCAGTGCATGTAGTCCGGACAGCAGATGTTCCTTCAGACACTACACACGTTACCGAAATACACACAACAATGCATATAGTGTGAACGAGGCCTTACTCTCTAATCTAATTTGTTATGCATGCATGCTATGAAGTCATCATGCACTCAGAACTGAATATTTGCTCTGCACCTAACTTATTCCTCTAAAGTCAGCTTTAAAAATTCATTCAGTATTGTTTTAGAAAGGCTAAGATTCATAGCCGATATCCCCTTACAGTCTACTTATACATTTTAAAGTGTTAGTGTATTTTATACTTAATTGTGATTAAAATGTATTATAAGGGGCCCTGATCAATATACCTTCATAATTAGTTTTAGCTCTGTTTTAGAATATTTGTGTGTTACCTCCAGTATGTACAATATAGTCCCTCACTCTGTGCTTATTCTGTATTGTAACTGCAATGGAAGGATGGTTAAGGTAAGACAGTGATTTTTTTTTAGATTAGACCTCGCTGGGGAGAGGGTCTTTTAAAGTTATGTGACATGGAAGGGGGGGGGGGGGGTTAAAGATTGGGCATCATTGTTTTTGTTTTTCTTCAGGTTAGGCATTGTGGGGAATGGGGTGTGTGTGTGTGTGTGTGGGGGGGGGGGTGTTAAGGCTAGATATCAGTCTGGAGGTTAGTTAGGGTGAGGCATTAGCATGGAGGTGGTTAGGGTTATGCATTGAGCTACATGTGGAAGGGGAGCTAAAAAAAGGTTGGCCTAGGGACCTTCCTCTTTTACAGTGATTTATCAATCCATCCTGGACAATTTTAGTGCAACCGACTATTAATTGGCTATTCACTACTGCTCTGGACAACAACTAATGTTAATCGTGACCACTGTGAAAAAAAGTGGTAGGTTTAATTTTAAAACTTTAATATAAGATCTAGATTTTAATTCAGCCTACAGAATAAGCGTTACAACCAAACTCACAGCAGATATGTGTAATCTTGATTATATAATAATTGTACAGCTAGGCACATTTCCCTAGTAGTTTCATTTTAATGTGGTATTATTTTCCAAGAAGTGGAGAACTTTAAGTGCTTTTATTTTTTCAACATTTTTTCCCCCAAGTCAGAGATGAACTGTTGAGCTGTATTAAAATGGCTTACAGAAGGTCCAAGATTAGAATCCAATTTGCATTATTAATAATGGAAAAAGTCTAATTTTGCCTCTGCGATATATAGACTAAATTGCTAAAAATGACTCATTTGAAATGATTAATGCTGCAGTAGTGCTACTATGTATTGTAATAGACTTCATTAGCAGCACCATATTGATTTAGAACCAGTTACTTTTGTCCCTAGACTAAACACTTTAGATATGGGAAATTGAGGCTAGAAATCTCACTAGTTTGCTATAGCAACATCTCCACTTTTTATCCTGATGTCTTTGAGTTACTTTTTATAAATCACTCTTGCTAATTGTATTAAGTCAACCTTGATCATCAACATTTACAGTCCTATTTAATAAAATGTAGAGTTGCAGATTCATTATTGAATTCCGATCTTTACAAACTCAATTCTTTTGCAAGGGCTTATTAAATTCCCAGGTTAATGTGTTTGTATGAAACGTGTAGACCAGTTTTCACCATGTATTTTGTCTGTATTCATTACGTGGTAAATGTGTTTATTCTGGCCAAATGTGATAATATTTGTGAGACCTTAATATTGTGCGTTATGTATAGTTAGACACAAAGTCACCCTAAACAGCACATTACCTTGTTTCATCATGTATAAATACTTTACACACAAACAAAATAACATACCGTACATGTATAATATATGTTCTTGTCTGGATCCTACAAAAGTGGTAATTTGTTGATCACTAGAAAAAATGTCAATCTTTCAGCAAAATACTAAAACTGTTGTGTTGATCACTATATTAATAAAGTGATGATCTGCTTGATCAGAATTTATTTTAAATGATACAAGAGTTTTTTTTTCGTTTATTGTAGTTAGCTTTGATTCTTATTTATTACTACTAGTTAGTGCATTCGGCTTCGTGGGGAAAGAGACTAGTTCCTTTACTAAACCAAGCACCGACATTGTTCCTATTTCTTTTTAAAGGGAGCCTGAAGTGTGAGGAATAGGCAGGGCTACAAAGCACTGTAGCCACGTGCCTACAGGTGCCTGATGGTGGAAAGGTGGTTCACTCCCTACCCCGAGTGCCTCCCTCCATCCTTTCCTATGCAGAGTCCCTAGCAGAGTGTAAATGAGAGGTTACTCACCCTGCTCTCTGCATTCAACTGATGACATCTCCCTTCAGTCATGGGCAACTTAATACTGAGGGCACCTCTGGCTAACTAATACTAAGGGGCCCCCACAGCTACCTATGACGGGCAAGGGAAGTAAGGGAAAAGTGACAGCCAGCGCACTTGCGGTGGGGTTCGGTGGGGGGTTTGTAGTTTCATGGAGGGCAAAGTCTACGGTGCCAGGACATCTGTGCCTATAGGCTCCTGTGATGTAAATCCCAGCCTGGGAATAGGAGACTGCCATCTTCATTCCTTAAAGTGAACCTCCAGACTAAAAATCGACTCAGGAGCACTGAAAAGGTCTGGTGTTTCTTTAACAGTTTCATAGCATCAGAACTTTGTTTCTCTTATACAAGCCTCATTTTTAGCTGCACAGAAGAAAACTGCCCGGGCAGTTTTCTCCTTATGCTGTGCAAAGCATGATGGGATTTCTGATGTTGTTGTTCTCGTTCTGCTGTTTTGGTGCAATTTTTTTTTTTACATTTTGAATTTGACATTTGAAGCCTAGTGTGTGCAGCTGGGAGGGGTTATCAGGACACAGGACAGTTGAAACTGTGTCTCATGCTCCCTGTCACCTCCTTTCAACCAAAAAGATGGCTGCACCCATGACAAAGATGGCAGCCCCCATGAATCACAAACATTTGCCTGTTCTTTTAAAACAGGGTGGGTAAAAGATTATATTACCTATCTATTCTAATTAACATAACTAATGTAACTTAATAACAGTATGTTTGTTTAGGCTGAACTTCCCCTTTAATTAACAATGCCAGTTGCATAGCTGTTTTTTTTTATTAAAGTATGAAGATGGCAACCTCCATACTTCTCTCACTTCAGATTCCCTTTAAGTAGCTCTGCATCAATGGGAAAGAGAGTGACTCAGGTCTGCTACACACCTTCAATTTTAATTGGCCAATGATTGGTAAATTTTACCACCTCCCTATACAATCTTTTCATAGCACATAGAGTTTGTAAAATTGGCCAATCATTGGGCGATAAAGATTGAAGGTGTGTTTTATGCTTAATGCAGACAGCATTTTAATCTGTCATCTGAATTGCAAAAAGATAATTTGTGTGAGATAATTTGAATTAACGTTATCGTGAGTTTTAGAGACATATATTTTTATGTTATTAAATATAAATGAAATTTAAAAGTGTCAAAAAGGCATATAGAACCTAATTTTCACAATGCTCTGTCTATTTCCTATAAAAAAGAGGAGGCTCAAATATTGCTGCTCCGCCTCCTAGTGACACTGTTAACCAAATAATACTGTTTGACATGTCTTTTGGTTTAATTGCATTTAAAGTACTGAAAACAGCTTAATTCATGTGCTAAATTCCAAGTCTACTGATCTTGATCAATTTTTGGACAGAACATTGAATAAACAATTGACATGCTAGTTTTGTACACTTTAATGCAGTAAAAATGATGCCTCTGTCAAATTACGCACTGCTTGTTTGTCAAAAAATGTACTGCCACTCTCAGTCATGCCTTCAGCTGACAAAATTAACTGAAAGTCAGTTGTTTGGACTGTGACTATGAAAAGAATAGTCTTTTTTTTTATTTGGCGTGTTTTTATTTTTACCCCATGTGTAAATAAGTAGGGAAAGTGTGCAAAGACTCCTTCCTTTACTTATTCATCTCAACCTAAGGAAACTGAGGTGGGAAATAGTCCTTTGCCAGTAAGATGAAGATGCTTTTTGATGGAGAAAATAATTTGCTGCCCCACTTGCAAAGCACCTCTCAGTATCAAAATATCAAAACCTACATGGAGTGGTTGGCATAGAGGTGGGAAGATGTGCTACTTGCTCTCTGGTTCTCTGCCCTGCTGACAACAGCCTACATGGCTGTACACTTGACTGGTTGACATTTGCTGCCCATGCTGCTTTTTAAAGTTGGAGAATGAGGGATCTGAATTGTTCAAGGACCAAGAAAACACAAAAGTGAAAACACAAGAGCCAATGCTGCCTAAGTGCAATATGTCACTGTATCGAGAGATGAATCGTGTAAAGACTTTTCTGGTTGCAACTACCAATGACGGCAGGCATGCAAATGAATTCCCGCCACTGCTTGGGTTTCTGAGGTTCCTCACTGGTCACAATTCTGGTTCTTAGATAGACCCCCTAGGGCAGGGGTCTCAAACTCAATTTACCTGGGGGCCGCAGGAGGTAAAGTCAGGATGAGGCTGGGCCGCATAAGGGATTTCACAAAAAAAGTCAATCAGCAGCTCCCGCTAGCCATCAAACCCCCCCCCCCCCCCCGCATTGATTTTTATTTCAAAATCAAATTCACACTGAAGCAAACTATTTTGCCTATTTTACCTTATAGTTCGCTTCAGTGCTCCCATTACAAGTAATCCGCCGTGTCCCCGACGCAAAACGAGGGCTGCAGAGCCCCCAAATCACCCGGGGGGCAATCCCCCGGCATTTCCTGGAAGGGGCAGAGCTTTCAGCTTCAGCTCTGCTCCTCCTGTCGTCAATCGTGGCGCATCACCGCCTCTCCCCGCCCTTCTCTGTGAAGAAAGAGTGAGAGAGGCGGCGATGCGCCGCGATTGACGTCAGGAGGGGCAGAGCTGAAGCTGAAAGCTCTGCCCCTTCCAGGAAATGCCGGCGGATTGCCCCCCAGGCGATTTGGGGGCTCTGAAGCCCTCGTTTAGCGGCAGGGATGCGGCAGATTACTTGGGATCACTGAAGCGAACTATAAGGAAGCTTCTGCCGCCACGGGCCACAAAATATTGTATTGAGGGCCGCAAATGGCCCGCGGGCTGCGAGTTTGAGACCCCTGCGGCCTAGGGGAACTATGCTAAAACATCAACTTCCTAATAGACGTTTGAACAGTAATACTGAAGGTGGAGGTGCCCATAAATAAATAAAACAATTAAAATCAGTTCAAAAAGGAGAGGCAGTGGTTGTCCTACCTCTCCTGAAAAATAGTAGCCAATAAGACTTTAAAGCACAGAGATAGAGTCTCATAGACCTCCAATAGGATTTCTGTCACTACAAAAATTTAGTTTACAGTTTATATGAGGAGATATGATTGACTCCACAGGATTCCAAGTCTCTGGTAGTGTTTGGATGCTGACTGGCAGCTGTGTTAGCCCAGGGCAATATGGGATACCTAATTTTTTCCAGAACCATTGTAATGGTTCAGAATGAATGTTCCTGAGCCACCACCTAGCACAGGTATGTCCAAAGTGTGGCACATGGACCATTTGCACAATGATCCCTTTCCAGTGGCCCCCAATGGTTTTTACTGTATTTAATAGCATATGGCCACCTTGGCTGGCAAAAATAGTCCCACCCCTCCTGCGACTAGCTCCCCCCCCACTCAGTGTGGAAGCATGTTGCCACTAGGGTTGATAGGCCAGAGAATCGTAGGCAAGCCCATAAGTAAGGAGTGATTGCAGCAGGAGCAGAGTGACAACACTGGAGTAGGTATGAATGTATGTGTATATATATGTGTGTGCATGCATGTATTACTGTGTTTATATGTGTGTGTGTGTGTGTGTGTGTGTGTGTGTGTGTGTGTGTGTGTGTGTATATATATACAGCGCTGGGTCCCCGGTTCATATCCCAGCCAGGTCAACATCTGCAAGGAGTTTGTATGTTCTCCCTGTGTCTGCGTGGGTTTCCACTGGGCACTTCAGTTTCCTCCCACATCCCAAAAACATACAGCTAAGTTAATTGGCTCCCCACTAAAAAAAAAAAATTGACCCTAGACTACAATACATACACTACACATACATAGACATAGGACTCTGGTAGGGATTAGATTGTGAGCTCCTCTGAGGGACAGTTAGTGACTAGACTATATACTCTGCAGCGCTGCGGAAGATGTCGGCGCTATATACATACTAAATAATAATAATAGTATATGTGTGTGTGTGTGTGTGTGTGCGTGTGTGTGTGTGTTTGTGTGTGTGTGTTTGTGAGTTTGTTTGTGTGTGTGTGTGTTTGTTTGTGTGTGTGTGTGTGTTTGTGTGTGTGTGTGTTTGTGTGTGTGTGTGTGTGTGTGTGTTTGTGTGTGTGTGTGCATGTGCATGTATGTATATGCATTTATGTGTGTGTATGCTTATTTGTATGTGTGTTTGTTTGAAGGCCATTTCATACTTCTGTGCGGTGCTGTCCGTTATGATGCAACGCACATTATCTATGACATGCAAGATATGCGCAGATGCGCACAAAACGCTTTAAGCCCTGGGAGCCAAAGAGGGCTTACGCGCGGTTGGGGTTGCACACGTGTGGCCAAGCTGACATGCACAGAAGAACCTAACTAATGATAGAGACTACCATGGGACAACGGAGCAGCCGGGGAGGACCACAAGGGAAAGTCCCAGGTTAAGTACACAAGATGGGTGTTTGTGGTGAAATGCGGCTGCCCACTATGCTGCTTGCATAAATGCCACTACAATTTACATGCACTGTTACTAAATGTTACTGTACTTTCATGAATCAGAGACATCTTGCTTGTGTACCATGGTATGTGTACCATGTGTTGAGAACCTCCTCACATTCACATCTGCAAGATTTCTCACATTCTTTCTCCCCTCCTCTGAAATACCCTTCCGCAACACTCTGTCACTCTACAACCTTTGAAATCTTTAAACGCTCCCTCAAAACTTCATGAAGTTGCAGTAGATTGGACATTGAATGAGAAAAACATTTATAATTATTACATCTTTGAAATGTTTGTGTCCTTAAAAGTTATCGTCAGAAAAAGTTTTTAATACTAAACTTCCTACATCTTATGAATTAGACTGATCCGTTCAAATGCAAGACAGCTATCTCTGTATACAATAGTCACAGCTCAAAAAAAAACAATACTGTGGGCATATTATGACTGTAAAAATAAACAGTTTATCATTAATTACAAATTCAGGAAACAAAGAGAGCATAAAGAAAATGTGAATTTAAAACCAACTTATAAGCAGCAATGAAGGGGTATGTAAAACGTGTTTTAGAACGACTGACAAACCTTGGAGAACATTTTTATTTATGTATCATAGAGCCCTTATTTAACTACTGTAGTCAATGTATGGGAGGACAGCGCAATTAGGTTACCACTGTTTATAAATTTAGGACTGTTAGTGGGAGGAAAATGTACGTTGCTCAAATTAATCCAAACTTCTGTTCCAACTAAATGAAGAATAATAGAAACATTCACGTTATTTGTGATAATGTATAGGCTGGAGGTAAAATGGTGGGAGAAACATGCCAAATCATTTTTCTAATAAACTGTGAAATCTTATTGTATGTTCACTTTATTGGCAATTGATGTAACAATTAATTTTCCAATTTCAAGAAACAACCCGCTGTTTGAAATTGCAACTTAAAGAAGTATTTTTAGACATAGTGCTTTTCTGTCCTTCAGTCAAAACTCATTTATTTCATGTATTTTACACAGCAATAGCCAATAACTGTACTTGCTGCTTTAAATGCAACTTTATACAATTACACTGGTCCAGCTTCCAAAGAAGTTCAGTTGAATGTTATATTAATGCAAGCACAGTTATATATATATATACAGTATATATACTGTACTGTAGTATCAGTTTGGCTGGTCATTAATTAGTTTTAAATACCAGCGTACTTTTGACGTGTGAGCAAAAACTGAAGTGAGCTTGCAAACATTCTATATATAGTGTTCCTGGTACTTAAAGAACACTGGACTCCAGTACTGCAAAACAAAACTACAAACCACTTAGATGGTGCCACATTTTTTCATGCAAAAGTTGCTTTTAGATCCATCTGCAATAATTGAATGGGAAGAATATTCCTTTATATCTTTATTATTATTATTATTTAAAGCGGTATAAAACCCTGACATAATATTCAATAAAACATGTTTTCCTACTTTTTATATGCCCTACGGTTATCATTTGTGCATAAGTATTATTATTCATTTAGAAATTACAAGTTCTCAAAAGTACAGTTTTTTTGCTTTGTGAGCTAACTTTGCATTTTATTCATAACTGGTTTTATTCATTATATATTGAAGGCAGAAATGCTTTGAGTGTCTGTCTGTGTCCAGCAGCTTCTGCACAGTCAGAGAATGTGTCACATTCCTCACTTGATACAATTAAGTAAACACAAGATAACATCATCTCCACTTTGGCTTTCTCTGCACTGAACTTTCAAGTGCTGTGTGTAACCCTTTGAATGCTGTTCTAGTAAAAACAAAATGCTGGTTGTATATAATATGCTGTAAATAATTTTTTAGAGCAAAGAAGAAATGCTGGGTTTCATTCCGCTTTAATTAACACTTTATTGTGGGTCAACACTGAATAAGCACATAATACAAGAAAGGGGAGATGACACCATGACGCGTTACTGTTACCTATAAGCATTCTGTTCAACTGCAGTGCTACATGGTTGTGTGAAACCAACAGGCCCCACTCCTTGTGTGATGCTCAGCCAATCACAGGTGCAATTTAATCACATGGTGGGGAACGGGTAGGATTGAAAACATGTGCATCAACTATTTTCTAAAATGCTAGGTGGCAACTGCCAGTTTACCCGGTCGCGACCTATTTTTTCAGTTATTTCAGGCTTCCTATAAACAATATTAGTATAGGTATAACAAGATAGATTGATACATACAGTAGATAGATAGATAGATAGATAGAGATCAAAGTTACTGACTTAAATCTTTAGGCTGAACTGACGTGAAATAATAGGATACGCATAGGTAAATATAGTGCTGGTCCTACTAATAACTTGCCTGAATCCCTTTCTATCTTCCTGTATTACAAGTGTAAAAAAAGTGCTGTTTTCTATGCAAATTAGACTGCCGAACAGTTTATCAAATACAGCCTAATGTCCTGAAAAGTAAGCAGAAGGCAAAATATTTTTTTTTTCTGGCTGAGAAAAGACCGCATAGAGAATATTACTGCTGAAAAGTCATTACTTCTGTTTGTTCAGAGTCATTACTTCTGTTTGTTTTGTAGCAGTCTTAAAAATGCAGCCCTTAAACTTAAAAAAAGGAAATATGAGACGTTGTTCTATTGTAGTAATGTCCTACTTACCAATAGTACTACACATACAATTAATTACCCGATAAGTTCATTTTCAGTTTAGGCTTGCTTTACCTTTACAATGCTTCTTCACTTATCCCTTTTACAGTTGTGTATTTTCCCTGTTTCACGGCTGTGCTTTCTCTGTTTTGTATGCATGAATGTGAATTCAGGCAAATATTTACCAGCTACAAAGTTATTTCTATTGTCCAGTTATATTACATTGAGAAAACTAACTTGCACAATGATGTTTTGTTAACAATGTTTCTATTACAGACCTGACATTTACTATTAAAATGTGAGCCTATAACAATAGCTTACATCGGTGCAATCAGGGATATCACCTGACTCCACATCCATCACACATCCTGTCACATGCAACAAACATGCATGTTAGGGTATACATGCACACACACATGTACACTCAGTAGATACATGAAGGAATAGTCATGTAAAAGAGAATAATATTCTATATAGTGGATCATGGGGGGTGAATGTAAGAGTAAAGCTACCTACCACAGGCCAACCTGGACATTATTTGGGGTAAAGAGGCGCCCTGGTGTATGATAAAAACATTTAAAAACAGTTTAAAAGGTAATGAGCCTCCCCAAGCTAAACTTATCACTTAGTTTGGCACTGCTATTGGCCTGAGGAGGCGGGCTCAGACCCGCAAAACGCGTTGCCTGTGCTATCACTAAATAAAATATTTTGTTGTTGCAAAGATTTTGTCATCATTGAGGTAAGCTACCTCATTACCTTTTAAACTGTTTTTAAACGTTTTTATCATACACCAGGGTACCTCTTTAACCCAAATAGTGCATCCATTACCCCCACACGTCAACCGTCAGAAGAGAAAAACCCGTGGTTCCACCACGGTAGAGATCTGTCTCCTTTCTCTTTTCAAAGGAGTGCGACCACATCCAGGTCCCCGGGGACCCCTCCCGAGTGGAGTCGGGTTTATTGTCTCCACCTGCTTCCTGCGGTCGGTTGCCCCTCTGCAACCCACCTTTGTGAGTAGTTCTTTGTACTTCCATGATTATCATTTGTCTTTACATACCACACCATTGGGCTCCCTTCTTTTTTGTCTCCTGTGTATTTTTCCAGAGGGTGTTTCAACACCCAAATCAAACTAATGTGGACATCACTGCCAGTGTAGATCCAAACATACATAATAGACTAAGAAGGCACTCAACTGGTGTAAATTCTTATTTATAGTATAGGTATAGTATACAGTCAACAACCCTTCATTTAAACACACACTTTTTGTCGAAAAAAAAGGCACACACAGGAGAGGAAATGTAACGACACATAGTAGAATTAAGTAAATTACTCAGGATACCTGCTGTTATGGTAATTACGGTACCTTGGCTTCAGCATCAGAAACTCTTCTTCCATCTATATATTGCTGCATATTAGCATGAAACCCCGCCCTCCCTGCTTAGCCTAGGCTATGAATTCATGAAGCTTTCTCCTCCCAATGCACTCTGGGAGACCAGGAATTGTTTCTGTTCACTTCACTGAGGAGAAAATAAATTCCGCAGTGCAAGCAGTGAAGATATTGCCCTTTGTGGTAGAATGACACATTAAGAATGTAAAGTAGGGTGCAGACATTTTTTACAGCTGAAAGATACTGACAAAATAATTTATAAGTAACTTTATATTGTACAAAGTGAGAAATTTAATTCATTAATGGGAACATAGCAGGACTGCACAGCAACTGGTATTGCTAAAAGGAATAAATATGGCAGCCCCATATATCTCTCACTCCAGGTTCGCTTTAAATTATATTGAGTAGAGTTCCTCTTTAATCATGGCCTGAATGTTATTGATTTAAAAAAAAAAAAACTCAAAAAGGGTAGTACAAATGTCACTGTAATAATCCTTGAAAGGGTAATAACAATCTGTATTAAAAGATCCTGATGTAATTAACAGTGAGCTCAAATAACTGACAACCAAGGAATATTGCTTGATGATGGCGTGGGTGGAATGCAGAGAGAAAAGTGTCCTGATAACATGCTACCTGATGAAAGGGTGACCATGCCATTGTTGGATCTTGAAGTAATACTTAAGCAAAACTGAAAAAAGTTAGATACTCAGCTATGGAAATGGAGGGCTCTGGATCCCATAGTGCCTTGTCTCTCCTTTCTGTGCCCTCAGTCCACCTCTGTCCCCTTGTGACTTCGACCAACCAACTGGTCGAATATGCCTTTGGGAGTCCTTGAAGAGGCTGCAGAAGTACTTGTGTCCCCGAGTACTTCCAAAGAGAAGTTTGGCACTGCACATGTGCACTACCGATGTGCTCACCTTCGGAAGCACTTGGGAACCCGAGTGCTTCTGAAGCCTTCCAATGACCCTTGAAGGCGGGGATTTCACAGGGTGGGGGGGTAGGGACAACACAGAGGTGGACTGAGAGTACGGAGAATGGACCCGGAAGGCTCTATGGCATCCAGAGCCTTCCCTCTCCATACGTGACACTACGATGACACTATAGTGATCAACCAGGCAGATAAAGGAGGAGCTATTGTGGTACAAGATGTGGCAGATTATAGAGAGGAAGCACAGAGGCAACTACAAATCCCGGATCTCTATCATAAATGTAAAGGGGAACCAGCATGGGAGATTAAAAAGAGAATGAATGATGTTGTGCAGCAGACATATATGGAGCTATATAGGAGAACGATAGGATATTTTTAACAGATAAACATCCACAGGTTTTAAACTGTATGTTTTTTTCTGATCACCTGCGCTGGCAGTAGTGTCTAATACTGAATATCTTTCTGCAGCAAATAGTTTGATCTATGCCCGTTTGCTTAACCACTTGAAGACCGTGGTGTTAAACCCCCCAAAGACCAGGCCATTTTTCTTCAATTGGGCCACTGCAGCTTTAAGGGCTCACTGCAGGGCTGCACAACTCAGCACACAAGTGAACCCCCCCCCCCCCCTTTCTCCCCACCAACAGAGCTCTCTGTTGGTGGGGTCTGATTGCTCCCCCAATGTTTGTTTTTTTATAAATATTCTTCTTATTTATTTTTTAATAAAAATTGCTATTTCTTTAATAATTTTCCCTCCCTCCCCCACTCAGCCTATCACCCCGATCGCTTCTGTGTCCCGTCCCCCCAGTACAGCGCTGCCTTAGATCGTAGAGCTGTACAGTACTATTAGACGGCAGTTTTGTCATTTAACAGTCTCCGAGCACTGGTAGACTGAAGGCAGAGCGGGGCTGCCGCCGCGTTCACTCCAATTGTTAAAAAAAAGTTAAAGAGACACTGAAGCGAAATTTTTTTATGATATAATGATTTGTATGTGTAGTACAGCTAAGAAATAAAGCATTAGGAGCAGAGACATAAGTCTAATATTGTTTCCAGTACAGGAACAGTTAAACTCTAGTTGTTATCTATGCAAAAGAGCCATTGAGCTCCACGACTTTTAAAGTCCTTAGAAGCTTGTTATCTCAACTGTCAGTCCCTTTATTTAATTCCTTACAAAAATTCGGCGGCCATATGTTTATAATTATGCACCACCCAATATTGGGGAGACACTCAGGTACCCAGAATAATATTCATCCATAAACAAAAAAACCAAAGTGTCTACTCGTGCTTATAATACTTTAATCTTAGCCAGCGATAACATTACAAAACAAGATTCACATCATTTTAAAATCCTAAAACCAATCTGGACCACATGAGCTTGTATCATTTTTTCACCCACTGTCCTCATGAAGGTATACCAACCTGATTGATCACCCAGCCGCAGCCTATGCAAATCAATCGGTCACCCAATCATATTTGGACATTTGTGGGCCCTCCACCCGGCGCACACCACGAGGCCTCCTCACTCACACACAGCTTGACAGTGCACTATCACTCAGAAGCTTCCTAATAGGATCACTGGAATAGTTCATATTACATCTTATTGCAATCCCTTTATGTATTGAGGTATACTGATGCTTGTTAATGGAGGTATAGCAGGCAAGTCACTTCCAATCTCCACAGCATTCCCTTACTTCATTTCCAAACATTGACCAATGAACACAGTTCCAGGCTGATTGTAATCCCTCAGACTTCCGTCTATTACAGGGGCTTCAAAAACTATACAAGCAGTGTGTGTCTACATATGCTGCTGTTACTCACGACCTTGCTGCCATCTGCTCAGTCCTTTTCCAAGGGAGTTAAACTCAGGGCTCACAATGGTGCACTCGCCCGACGCTACATGAGCGTCACCTCACTTGCACTGATGTGGCTGGCTGCTCCGGTCTCCCTTTCCGCATAGCTTGCGGAGGATCGTGGGGCTGCCCAGCGTCCCGGGGTAGTGAGCGCTCACGTGGTCCATGTGTTTTTGTTTTTTTTTTGTTTTTTTTTTGTTTATGGATGAATGTCAGTCCCTTTATTTTCTTTTTCTCTCCAGAGAAAAAGAAGAAAACAGGTCAAAAGTTCACTGGGCTGCTCTGAAAAATCATTCAGAATGCTGAGTAGTGTGTAAACTGCAAATATTAGAGAATGATGCAATGTTATAAAAAACACTAAAGAACTGAAAATAAAACTATGAGAATATTTTATTTGCTACTATCCGTACTACACAACACATTCATTATATCACCATTTTTGTTTGCTTTAGTGTCTCTTTAAGAAGCATGAACAGTGTTTGAGACAAACACACTCAGGTTGAGAATTTGACATTTTTGCACTTTGTATAAAGTCTTCCGTTCACGGGCGCTATTCTGCATACAGAAGGTTTTGATTGTGTGGGAAAAAAAGCCGTAGAAACAGGATTGCCTCATAATAGGATTTACTTTGTCCTGGGCTGCCTTGAGTTGATACTTAGGGTCAGTTATTACGTATCTGGCAATGAGTTCTATATGCAGAAACAGGGAACTACCTAGTGTGGGCATATCAGTGGCCCCACCATTATATGGTATTATTTTGTCCACAGACTTGAGACAAATGTATTTTTGAATAGTTCTATATACGTATTGTACATCCATAATATGAAATGTTTCTGATTTGTGGATGATGTGTTGCTGCTGTATAATGGACCAGAAGGAATTATCCATAAGATGATCTGAGAGGCTAAATTTACTACTGACACCCCCAGTGTTGAGATCAACTATTTGGATGTGTGCATCAGTAAGAAGATTGGGAGGTTACACATACATTTGTTGTTAGAGCCCACTGGCGATAACAATCTTTTCAGAACATAATGCTATTATCAGAAAAATAAATGATGAAAGGGATATCCTACGGACAGATCCTCAGGACGGCCAGGCGAATTACTGCAACATGTGAAGAGCAGAGAAAAGGTTAGTGGGAAAATTCATTCCAAGAGGGTAGGATGAGGGCTCATTAGGGGAGGTGAAAGATGAGGCCAGACTGGTAGGAATGTACCGTTTAACAATGGAGATGCTAAGAAAAAGAAACACAAGAATAGAATACCGTTTGTTATGAAATTTAATGAATGTACAGAAAAGTTTCTTCCAATCATTAAGAACGTCTGAATGATTTTGGGCAATAATATTTGCCATTTCTTCCAAAAATGTCAAATCATCACTAGGAAGATAGAAGAGACTGTAAAAACTGGGATTGTTATATCGATATCAAGAAGACAGATGGGCCGAGAGACACAAGACTTTTCCCTGTCTGTTGTATAGTGTACATAGCACAGTGATCAAGGTTAACATGGTGTCCTGACCTAAACGGGAGCTTCAGAGATGAGTGGGTTCCAAGCTTGTAACAGATGTTATACTGTGTGTGGTCTCAATATGCCTGTGTGGGTTGGCATACATCCGGAAGACCATTCGGCCAAGCAGATGCTTTAGTGATGAGGACGTTAGCTTAGTTTTGTGCAAACTGGACATATGCATTAGCAACTTCAGTGGTTCATCCTTAATTATGTAAATTCACTACCTAAAGGAGTTTACAGAAATAAGGCTGTATTGCAAAATGAAGCTGGGTGGATATGAAAATGGGATAGTTTATGCGCTGAAGGTCTAAAATGAATTATTTTCTGTTAAATGTTTTTATGGTCTTGTAGGTAATGAAGGTAATGGTCTTGTAGGTAATGGTCTTGTAGGTTGCTTAATGGTGTCTACTACTCTTGCAAGTATATTGAGTGTGCTAGGGTCCGGTTGTCCCCCTCTCTCCTTTAAAAAGTGGAGTTCCGCCCGCGGAACTAGTGGGCCCGTTTGAGGGGATCCTCCATCTCTCTCTGCCTTCTACCGAAGCTTGCTCACCTAATCCTCCACCTGGGCTAAGTATACTCTCATGCACTTTTCGATGGGCTGCTCCTACTCTAGTACACAGTCTTGCCATTGCAGCTAGCACCATTTTTCAGTTTTGTGCTTTTTCAGTCACATTAGTAATTTTTTTTTTTTTAATTTTTGCACAATAATGTACTGGTTGCATCATATTCACACTTTGGAGCTATCACACTATATGTATACTGAACCCGGGTTCAATCCCCTGAGAGCTCAATATTGAACCTACAGTGGGACTGTCATTTCTGATTCATATTATGCATGTATATATACCATTGCATCGTGTATGTTGTTGATTACAGGCAGAGAGTTTTATGGGTTGCTTTTTAATTGTTTTTATTTGATGAATGATCATAAAGTGCAAATTGTGTTTTCTAATAAATCTGTATTTTGATATTTACACCTAATTACTTCTTGAGTAGTGCTGCTTATACTGGGTTTCTTGCTAGAGAGTAATGAATGGATGGACAACAGTGCAAGATAATGTTGTAATATGGACATGTAGTGCGCAGCCACTTGTACAGAGTAGACCAGTGTGGGTAGCACTCTGTTAAAGGGAACCTGAAGGGTTTCTGACAAAAATCCATCAAAATTAGCTGCATACTTGTTTCAGGTATGTGATTTAGACACTACTGCAGCCAAAGAAATCAGCAAGATGCTAGGCAACTAGTATCGTTTGAAGAAAATAAATATGGCAGCCTCCCTATACCTCTCACTTCAGGTTTCCTTTGAAGAGTTAAATGTGTTTTAAACTTGATAAATGGGATGATATGGATTTATAAGAGTGCTTTCTTCTAATGTATTGTTCAACCTCATGAAACACTGTTATCTGTAACATTTTTTTTTGCCATGGCTCTCCTATAAACAAAAGTAAATACCTTTTGAGTAGGAATGAGCGATATCGTCACTTGCAAGTTTGCTAGATTTTTGTCAAACTTCTCATTGGTCAACGAGAATCTCACCAATCAGTTTTGCAAGATTGGCAATAAAATGGTTTCAATGCGTTTGTGTTTCTTCAGACGTTTGAGCAGTGTGCTGTGTGTGTTCATTATTATTATTATTATTATTTACTGATATAGTGCTAACATCTTCTGTACCACTTTTACATAGCCCAGTGTTTCTCAAACCTATCCTCATGACTCCCAACAGTGCATGTTTTGCAGGCAATCTCACCTACGAACAGGTGGGTTAATTAGTGTCTAAACTAGGTGGATTCCATGTAGCTGAAACACTAATTACCCCACCTCTGCACAGGTGAGGCTGCCTGCAAAACATGCACCATTAGGGAGTCACGAGAACAGGTTTAAGAAACACTGACATTGAGTATATAGTCATGTCCCTCAGAAGAGCTCACAATATAAGCCCTACCATAAGTGTGCCATTGTTATTCAGTGTGTCATTATGTTCCTATTGTAGTCTAGTTTTTTTAAATAATGCTCCCATTGACTTGTATTAAAGGGACTCCGAGAGCCTCTCATGGGCATGCATTTAAGCCAGACGACTTCCAACAAAGTCGTGCTATGACCCCTCTGGAGGAGCCTCTTGCATTGGCCATGTGTGTCACTTCCTCTTCCTGCTTCATTCAGTGATGCACTTCTCTAACTGAGAAGACAGGGGTGATCCAGAAGTTATAACATAGCCAAGATGGGAGCCGCGATTTTTAAATTGAAATCAAACAAAAACTATTTGGTGTAGAATGGCGATTCATGCATCAAATGAAAGAGGAGAGCACAAGCTACAGAAAGGTATGCATCTTTAAGTACTTTGCAGCACTGGTCGGAGTCTTAAAGGCATGCCCATGAGAGGTGCTCAGAGTCCCTTTAAAATTGCAGTAAAATCATGGCAAAACAGCCACAATTGCATTTTTTGAAAAATCAATTTTAATGCAAGTCAGTGGGAACATTTAAAAAAAAAATGAAAACAATCTGAGAAAACATTTTGCAGTGTGTCTCCAGCCTAAGTGATATTGGGACCCATTCGCTGTGAGAAAATTTCACTACATCACAAATCTTTTCTGTTTGTTTAGAAATGCAGTCTGTGGTTTGGTTTGACTCACATAGGGCTTGATTCACTAAGACAAATAACACGCCTTATCAGAGTTAACACGCCTTATAAGAGTAGCATAGCGAGCGCTACGAACTTATGCCTGCTAATTGGCAATGACGAGAGGTCCACTCATCCTGCCCTGAGCCCCAATTACTTTAAAGGACATTATCCCTGCACTTTGATTGGCCCAATAGGCTCCCTGTCAAGTTTCCTGTCAAGTGACAGGCAGCCTATTGGGCCAATCAAACTGTGGGGATAATGTCCTTTAAAATGATTGGACCCGTTGGGGCTCAGGGCAAGATGAGTGGAGCTCTAGTCATTGCCAATTAGCAGGCATAAGTTCGTTAGGCTACTCTGATAAGGTGTGTTAACTCGGATAAGGCGTATTAACCCTAATAGGGCGCATTAACTCTGATAAGGCATGCTATTTGTCTTATAGGGAATCATGTCCATAGTGAGTAACTCCTATAACAGACATTTATGGCCTCAATTCACTAAGATCATGCTGGAGATAATAAGGCAAGAGAAAACTTGCCACGACACAGTGAGAGAGTTATCTTATCCCTTCATTCCCTAAGTTACCTCCTCTGTAGTTAAGTTGCCGCCTCTGTAGTTAAAGGAGTTATCAGGCAATATCAAGAAAATAATTGCTACTTACCCGGGGCTTCCTCCAGCCCCAATCTCCCAGCATGTCCCTCGCCGCAGCTCTGTAGTCAGCCGTTCGCCGCAGCTGCCTCCCGGTCCACGGTGATGACGCCAGGCCAACCTCCAGGTCAACCTGTACTGCGCCTGCACAAGCGGCGCTGTCAATCACCGCCACGTGGAACGGAGCGTACTGCACAGGCTCAGAACTACAGCACCTGCGCAGTACGCAGATTGACAGCACCGCAGTACGTGATTGACAGCGCCGCTCGTGCAGGCGCAGTACAGACCTGGAGGTCGGCCTGACGTCATCGCCGCGGACCGGGAGGCAGCTGCGGCGAACGGCTGACTGCAAAGCTACGGTGAGGGACATGCTAGGAGATTGGGGCTGGAGGAAGCCCTGGTTAAGTAGCACTTATTTTTTTGATATTGCCTGATAACTCCTTTAAGCTACCTCATCTGTAGTTATTTTCACACACAGTTAATTAACAGCCTGTCTTTAACTTTAGAATGCTGGAGTTATTTTAAGGACAGAAGAGTTAACTTTAGGTTTGCCTGAGGTAGAATGTTTCCTGAATACTACATGCCTTATCACCATGGTGATAACTCTAGAAATGTTATTAAAGACAGGAGATAAGCTTAGTGAATTGAGGCCATTATGTAATAAATCCAAGTCAGGTTTGCAGATCCCATGTGTTCACTATTCACTAACCTTCTATAGACCCAGAGAAGACCCAGAAAATGCAGTAAATCAAGTTTGCAGCATTCAATACTTCATCTGCCACAGCAAGAGACAGAAACAGCAAAAGGCTCTTACTAATAAAAACCTGATATTGTTGTTGAGCTAGACTGTAAGCATAAAGTACAATATGTATCTAAAACAGTAGGCACCATACAACTAGTATGCGGCATAGTTATAGTATTCCTCTGTGTTTATGAAGTTCCTAGAATATTGCAATGCAGCAGTTAGCTCCCTATTCTCTTTTTAAGTGATAAATTGAGAGAGAACTAGAACTGGATAATATTTTAATTTTAAAAATTATCCTGAGATTCCTCAGAAAAAGTTTGACTGCTGCCAATGTTTATACATAACTGCACATACTCAGTTTATGTTTGTCAAATATAATATATTGCAACAATGCCCTCTATTGGCCAGTCACGGTTTTCACTTTGTATAGTGTTCTAAAGCAGGTCCTTGTGGAATTTGAAGCAATGCAAGCAGAGTGTAGCAACCAATACTAACCTATTCAGGCTAATCAACTACAGTTCTGTAACTGAAATCTGATTTATTGCATTTGCATTTGTCTTGTTATATACGCTTGGTTGTGTTGTACATGTCATTTCGGAAAGAAAATTAACAAGCATGAACTGTAATCATTTAAGCTTTTACTTGTTGTGTTTATATAGCTCTGAATTATACTGCTCTTGTTATGTTTAAATACGTCTGCATTAAACGTCACTCATCTGTCATCATCATAATAATATGTTGCTCATCACATAGCACTGTGAATAATATATTGGAAAAAATGACTTATGAGTCAGTTTTAGCACTAAGCACTATCATACATCTCTCTTCAGTCATGACCTGTGTAACGTGGACTTATATTAATCCAACCACATGACAATATGTTAAATAAATCATAGCCATGATACCAGATGTGAAATATTCTCCTGTCTGCTTTATTTACTGAGATCCAGTGCCAGCTACACAGATTAGGACACATTCTGCACCTTGTGTGCTTTCTCTAACCTGTATCTATGCAAAAAGTCCTGTATTCATATTTATAGCTTTAAACATATGAAATATGCACATTAAGTATATGTTGGAAGCATGAGGATTAGCCAGGGGCGTCTCTAGCCATTTTGTCACTCCAGGCGACAAATAATCGTAATGTGGCCAGCGTTCACCAGAAAATAATTGTAATATGGCCAGCGTTCACCAGAAAATAATCTTAATGTGGCCAGCGTTCACCAGAAAATTATCCTGATGCGGGCAGCGTTTCACTAAAAATGTATAATTACCTGTAAAAAGAAAAGCATTTACTCACCTGCAGAAGACTCCTCTCCCTGGGCGCAGCTCCCCCGACGATCTTCCTGCAGTAGTGCAGCCAGCCTCCGAAGGTCCCGCGCTGACAGGCAGAGCAGGGCTACGGGAAGATGGCACTCGAAGCCCTGTACTGGAGACACAAATAGTCTCCAATACAGGGCTTCGGACGCCATCTTCCCGTAGCCCTGCTCTGCCTGCCGGGAGGCTATGCAGGCTGGAGCAGTGAGCTGCGGGCTGCGGGGATGAACTGGCGCAGCGTCTATTAGATGCCGCAGCCAGTTCACCACAGGGGTCACACAGTCTGGCAGGGGAAGGTGGGCACTTCCTCTCCACGGTGACGCCCTCCCCCACCCGGCGCTCCAGGCCACCGTTTGTCCTTGCCTGGTGGCTGGGACGCCTCTAGGATTAGCTCTCTTGCCTTGCAGCTCAAGAATCTCAGGTTTGGATCTCAGCCAGAATCTTACCTGCATGTATTTTGTGTATGTTCTTCCTTGATGCACCGATTTTCTCACACATCCCAAAAACATACTGGTAGGTTCATTTGCTTCCCCTCCTTAATAGATTATACTCATTCAATAAATTGTGAGTCCCACTGAGGCATAGTTATTGACATGTGATGTTCAATGTGTGAGGTGATTATGCTTTGCATAATGACCATGTGAAATGCACGTTAAACACCTTTTAAAGCAGTTGTGCATGTTAAAATGTAGAGATGTGAACTGGCGCTAATGACTAAGCAATGAGAGTATGTATTTCCTATATGAGGACAGTGACAGCAATAAAAACCTGTCAGAAGCTTCCCTATTCTAACAAACATGTTTTTATTATTTGTGTTATGGTTGCCAAGATTTCCACTCACTTCCTGTGCCTAAGACACATGTAACTGTATCATAGCCACAGAAAGTATATGACAAAAAAAGACGATAAAACAGTAAAAAAAAATGAACACAGGCTGGGTCAGAGTTGTATGTACTGTGTTGCTCACTACTCAGTTTTCCTTGGGCAATATTATTAGGTATCAAGTGGTCATATATACAATTAACACCCACAGTGTGATGTCAGGACCATGGTTCTGGTATCAGAAAGAAGGAATCCGCACAACAGTCTTCAGGAACAAAGCAGCAAGTTTATTGTCCCATTACACATACATGCAATAAAGATCTGACCAAATGGCCGATGATCATTTTGTCAAAGCATAGGAAAGAAAAAACATGTACATATGCATTGCTATACTTTGGACACTCATACCTGGTTTACCTATAATGTGGAACCTATAGCTGGCTTACCTACACAGTGGCACCTATAGCTGCTTACCTATCCATCCAGCTACCGCCCCATCTCCTTACTCCCTTTTGCATCTAAACTCCTGGAGCGTCCAGTCCACCAACGCATGACCCATTATCTTGACTCCAACTCCCTGTTTGACCCCCTACAAGCAGGATTTCGGCCAGGCCACTCCACCGAGACTGCCCTCACCAAGGTCGTCAATGACCTCACGCTTGCCAAGGCCGAAGGAAAATACACTATCCTTCTCCTCCTAGACCTCTCATCAGCATTCTACACTGTTGATCACTCCCTGCTTCTCCAGTCCCTGCAATCTGTGGGTATCCAAGACCTTTCCCTAGCATGGTTTTCCTCCTACCTCTCAAATTGCTCCTTCAAGACCTCCTTCAATGGTTCCTCCTTAACCTCCTTCCCACTTTCAGTTGGGGTCCCCCAAGGCTCTGTTCTTGGTCCCCTGTTGTTCTCCATTTACACCACCTCCATCGGAAAATTCCTCTCCTCTCTGGGATTCAACTATCACCTATATGCAGATGATACCCAGATTTACCTCCATACCACTGACCTCTCCACCACCACCATGGAGAAGGTATCCTCTGGTCTCTCAGCTATTTCATCCTGTTCTCCATTTACACCACCTCCATCGGAAAATTCCTCTCCTCTCTGGGATTCAACTATCACCTATATGCAGATGATACCCAGATTTACCTCCATACCACTGACCTCTCCACCACCACCATGGAGAAGGTATCCTCTGGTCTCTCAGCTATTTCATCCTGGATGTCTGCCAGGTTCCTAAAATTAAACCTGGATAAGACTGAACTCCTAATCTTCCCGCTTCACCCCCCACTGACCTCTATGTCACTGTCAATGGCACAATCATTCATCCAACCACACAAGCCCGCTGCCTGGGTGTCACCCTGGACTCGGCCCTCTCCTTCACTTCCCACATCCAAACCGTAGCTAGAGCCTGCTATTTCCACTTACGCAACATCTCCAAGATCCGGCCTTTCCTGACCCCAGACACTGCCAAACTCCTTGTCCATGCCCTCATCATCTCCCGCCTGGACTACTGCAACTCCCTCTTGTCAGGCCTTCCTCAAAACCGCATCGCCCCCCTAAAATCCAACATGAACGCAGCAGCCAGACTCATCTACTCCTCCCACCGTTCTGTCTCCACGATTCCCCTACATTGGCTTCCAATTCACTTCAGAATCAGCTTCAAGATCCTATGTTTGGCATACAAATCCATACACAAGTCCTGCCCAACCTACATTTCTGACCTGGTCAGCAGATATACACCTGGCTGTCCACTTCGCTTCTCCAACGACCTCCTCTTAACCACCCCACGCATCTCGCACTCCCATGCCAGACTGCAGGACTTCACTAGAGCTGCCCCCATCCTGTGGAACTCTCTCCCACTGCCCATCAGGCTCGCTCCCACCTTCAACACCTTCAAAAAAGCACTCAAAACTCACTTATTCAAGGAGGCCTACATCAACTCAACACTACCCTAATCCTTTCTGCCAATAACTTCTTGATGCACCCCCTCCTTCCGTGTCACCAACTCCTCCCTCTAGATTGTAAGCCTTTGGCAGGGTCCTCTCCCCTGGTGTATCATACTTGACTGTGTGCAATTTACCCAGAATTTGGAACTGGTAATTTCTTACCACTACCACTACCACTCCAGTTTATGATCTGGCATTGTACTACTATCTGCATTGTGTTGTGTATCTTATTGCTATTACCTGTATTGTTGTATCTATGGTCTGTTACCTGTATTGTTCTGTCACACCTGTTATCATTGTCAGTAATCCTATTTATTGTACACTGCTGCGTAATATGTTGGCGCTATATAAATCTAATAAATAATAATAATAATAATAACCTATAATGTGGACACTCATACCTGTCTTACTTATACTGTGGAAACTATAGCTGGCTTACCTATACAGCGAAAACTATAAGCTGGCTTACAAACTGGGGCACCTAGCTGGTTAACCTATACTGGAAATTATACTCGCCATTGGCATGCTGATCCCTCGTCATGTACCTCCGATAGCTTTCCCAGGCAAACAGTGTCCTCTTCCATGTCCCTCAGTGGATTTGCTTCTCCCTAGGCGATGAAATGTTCCATGGCGATCAGTGTTGATGACGCCAGGGTCAAGCAGCGTCATCAACATCTGGCGGCAAACATAAAAAAAAGTAAGTACAAAACAAATGCTTGAAAATTATATGAAATTAACTGAACCACTTTTTGCACAGAAATCCTGGGAAATTGAATGCTAGGGAGGTTAAGAAGGACTTCATAGTCTTCAATATGCCAGACTGCAGCTACTTACCTTGTCAGTTGTATTGATTGCTGTAATCAGTTTATGTTATAGTCAGAGGGGAACAGGTAAAACATATTTCCTACACCTAGGGAGAGTTTTAATCTGTTCATAAACTGACAGGACTCAGTGTACTTTAAAGTTTAGGACTGCTCCTTGACTGTTGAATTAGAGCAGGACATTTATGAACAAAGAGCTACTGAATCAATTAGCTGCTTAAAGAGATTAGGAACCAGAGACAAAGCACCCTCATGTATTTTACAATATATCAATGGGAACATGACAGTAAACACCTACCCTGCTCTCAGTTTCATTCTTCTCTGCTAAATCTGCCTGTTATCAGCCCTGATAAGAATCCCCAACTGAGCATTCAATCTAGCTTTTCCCCGAATGATTATAGCTGAGTCAGTCTTCTGTGATGTCTTTTCAAGCCCAAGTCTGTCCCCTTGTGGCTCTGCTTTGCTGTTATTTATCCTCGAAGCAGCAAAGCACAGTCACAAGGGGGCAGGCTTGGGCTTGAAAAGACATCACAGAAGACTGATTCAGCTATAATCATTCCAGGAAAAGCTAGAATGAATGCTCAGTTGGTGATTCTTATCAAGGCTGATAACAGGCAGATTTAGCAGAGAAAAATGAAACAGAGAGCAGGGTAGGTGTTTACTGTCATGTTCCCATTGATATATATGGTAAAATACATGAGGATGCTTTGTCTCTGGTTCTCTTTAACTAGCGCAAATGAAGCTGCTTCTTATGAAATGCATGGTTTGCTATAGTTTTTTCATTACTTTGTGGCTTCTGCAGCTTGCAGTCTTCAGGAAACTAAATATATATCAGATTTGTAGCAGATATGAAATACAAAATTGTCCAGCTAGTAAGATGTGGTCTGGGATGGTGTAATTATTCCAGTGCCATTTTCTAAGGCGCACTTTGCAGTAGTGCTATTATTATTGTATGTTTACAATGTGGAAAATAAGTATAAAACACATGAACTTTTTTATCACTAAATATATTTCTAATGCTAAAGGTATTGACAAATGTACACCCCACGAAATCCACACATGCAAAAAACTCAACACAAATAAGTACATAAATTAAACAGAAACTTAACCACTTAAGGACCACAGGCTTACACCCCGTTAGTGACCAGGATATTTTTTACAAATAAGTGCTCTGCAGCTTTAATGGCTCACTACAGAGCCACACAACCGAGCACACAAATGACCCCCCCCCCCTTTTTTCTTCCCACAAACAGAGCTCTATGTTGGTGGGCTCTGATCGCTGCTGCGTTGTTAATTTTTATTTATTTATTTGTTGTTGTTGTTTTAAATAAATTTAGCTTTTTTTATTGTTTATTTTTAGTACTCCCCTCCCTCCCCCCTAGCCAATCACAGCGATCAGCTCTCATAGGCATCAGCCTGGACTTGACACCTTTCTGCGTTTGATGGTCCTGGCTCTGCCACCTTCCCGGCGCCTATTGGCGTTAGGCATTTGTGAAGGAGTTAAACCAAGGGTTAAAATGAATTCCAGTCAGTAGCTGATACCCCCTTTTCTATGAGAGGGGGTATCACGCGGCCGGCGTGACAGTACTGTGCATGCGCGGTTTAATCGCACATGCGCCGTACTGTCACGCTGGCCACCGTGATGACGTGAGGCGGCCGGAGTGGTGACGACTGACATCATCTTTGTGGAAGAAGGAGCCCGACACTCGGAGCCGGTGTCGCCGGGAACCATTTCTAACCAGGGCCTGGGAGAAGAGCCAGAGGGACACCGAGGGACCTCCCGACCTACGGTGGGCTGGAGAAAGCCCCAGGTAAGTTCAGATTTTGATTGTAGTTACTGCTTAGAGTCCCTTTAACTCATGTCTCATATCTTCTTATCTGTATTAACTCATGATTTATCTCTCCATACCAGACTCATTATTTCTCTCTCCTTATTGGTTTATATCAGACTTTATCTCACCATATCTATCTTAGCTCATTAATGATCTCTCTTCATCTTTTTATCTCATGAAACTTTTCACTTGAATTATCTCACCTTTAGCTTAGGTGAAATAATTCAAGTGAAAAGTTTTTGTGCAACAACTCCATACTTTTGGCCCATATGCAATTAACTTTTTCTCCTGAGTTATCTCCTGGGAGATCATTTTCGCTTTAAAATAACTGTTCTTCAGTTTACAATTTAAAAAGTACCCAAAAGTAAGTGAAAAGGTATTGTCAAAATTATTTAGAGTATTTTCTTGCTTGCTGGCTGATGGTTTAAAGGAAATTTTATGGCAAAATGCGAAAATATCACCTAGAAGAAAACTCAGGAGTAAAAATAACTTGCATATGGGCCTTAGTCTGCTGTCATTTTATGGTTTCTGGCTGAAGATTTTTCTGATGATGACAGCGCTGCCTCATTTTAAGGAGAACCTGTACTGAGTAAAAATATTTAAAATAAACACATGAGGTAACTTCAAATGAACATTACATAGTTATCTTGCCATCAGTTTCTCTCAGAAGCTCACCATTTTCTTCTGACAATAATCCCTTCCAGTTCTGACAATATTTTGTCAGATCTGAAATATATCAGTTGCTGTCAGTAAAATATCAGTAGCTGAGAGGACAACTGATGTACCAGGCAATGTCTATGTTTCCCTATGGCTCAAGTGGGCGATGTTACAGTTTATCTGTGTGCTGACCAGAAAGCTGTTATGGGTAATGGCCCTTTTCAAAATGGAGGACGGAAAATTCCCTTGATCACAGTGAACAAACAGGACGCGGGACAGGAGAAAGACACTGAGGAGTGACTACATGGAAGGTAAGTATGACTTGTGTATGCTTATTTTGACTTTTAATTTTCAGTTCAGGTTTTCTTTAAGGTAATTGCAGATATAACAATTCATTTTTTGCAAGCATTTGTCATGCAGTTGTCGGAGGATCCATTGGATGAGTCCATGGTAACATGGTAATAATGTAAGTACAATAAAATGGGTAATTGGGTCTCTAATTAATGATGATAGCATTGGCTTTGCTAAGAATAGAAGCTCATTCACTAACAATCATTGACTAATTAAAATATAAAATACTGCCAACAATGCAAATTCTCCATCTGTCAGTTCTTGCCTTATATGTTTTCTGTATAGAAGCATTAGAATAGATCTGTAATGCATCATACACCATACGCATATTCTGCGTTTTTGTCCTTACATTGTTCCTTGGGAAGTTAAGCATGGATTACAACTGTCTGGGTTTCTGCATAGTGTTTCCGTTATGCTAAATCTGCTTGCTCTCTGACTTCTGCTGTAGCTTATGCATTTACTAATTCCATATCTATATGATGCTGCTGATCTCACCAGTTTCCACAATACAGATCACTAAAAAGCTTTAGGTTAGGTTCAGATATGGTGCAGTGTGATTGCCCTGTAGCAGGTGAGCCCAGGGCTGGACAGTCACACTGCGCTATTACCCCATGCAAATAATGCTGCAGCAGACAGTGCTGAAAGGGTAATATACTTACCTTCACCCCTACACAGTGACATGCTCCCTGCTGGGCAGGTAGTACGTCACTATTTTTCCCCCAATTGGTATATGCGCGCATCACCAACACTGCAACAATCTGAATTGATCTCAATCTAAATAGAATATTGCGGTGCCATAGACTTCAAGAAAAGGTGCATCCACACGTAACAAACAACGGGTCCGTCAGACCCTCCCGCTGGGCGGTCGTTCTGCCGACAGTAGAGCGTGTGTACAGTTTGTCGGCAGACTGATAAGGCTGTTCCTGAACGATCTGCTCAGCGTGTGTACGCACCTTTATGAGCACTGTGACAGTGTAGACAAACAAGCCTTTGTGCTTTAGAGTAAGTCTAATTTAGGAAGCAAGAGCAGGAAGAATTGTAACAAAATTAGGACTGTTGCTAATAGCAACCCATCACATGTTATTCTCTTGCAGCACAATAACAAGAATGCTGCAATAGAAAAATCTGTATTTCTTCTGTTTGCATCAGGATTCTTAGATACTTTAGTTGTATTAGGTGGGTGTACTTTCTGTTACTCCAAATACAATCTTTGACGCCGGCCCAAATTAAGTAGAAAGATGCAATTACATTTTTATGATATTAAGTGAATTGCAGAATTGTAGCCATGGCAAAGAAATATAACAGGCAATGAGGTTAGGTGCTGATAGAGAACCACATTGTTACAAATGTCAGATGTGATGGGAAGAAAAGTGTTAAACAGCTGCCCCATTGACTGCTCCGAATCAATATCTGCAGTCAGATATCTGCCTTGTATCACCGGGAGCAACTATTCTTCTAGTAGACTGGGAAGATGATTAACTAAAGCTGCAGTAAGTACTAGTACTGAGACATCACACTGTGATGTGAAAAAAAAAATCATAATTTAATTATTTGTAACCTTAGGTGATGGCTGCTTAGAAACAGAGCTCCGTCCTGTCAGTTTCACTCCCTGGCTTTTGCAAATCTCCCTGAGCTCCCATACCCTGTGGACTAAGACTTTAAAGCTTGGAGACACCAAGTGATGACTGATATGTGACCTGGGGCTAATGTCCAAGGAGAAAGCGATCAGAAAGCTGTCTCCTCCTAAGATGGCAGATGTTGGAACCGAGCAAAAGGCGGTGGCCTCAGAACTACAGGTGTTGCGGAAGTAGTTGTCCAACTGAAGCCGGAGATGACAACCACTATCTCTAGCATTTTCAGAAGCCATCTAAAGTCAGTACAGTGGGAAGTAAATGCACATGGGTCCTGTCTCCTAGCAATAGAGTACAATGGAGGATTAAAAAAAGAACCACATGACTGTAGTGTCTTCACAGCGTGAAGAGAGAAAGATAGTTTTAAGATAGTGTGAAGTTCACACTATCTCTGCAAAAGTATACAAAGCTTAACGTTCTATGCAGGTATGCAAAAAAAAGCTTTATGAGTGGCAAGTGGCAAAATGCGGTAAATCTTTTATTAGATTACAAAAATATGTAAATAATATACAACAAATTAAAAACACTAAGTGCACTCCAGACCTAGAAAAGCCTATGTGCCAAAATACAGAAATATACTTTTATAGGTCATCCAGAAAGTTACAGCCATTTCCTGTTATATAAAATGCAAGGTATACTTTCTGTGTAACTTAAAGTGGATCTGAGGTGAACTTTTACTCATTGCATAATTGTGTTCCTTTCCTATTGTTTATAGGGCATTCCTCAAGCCAAATACTTTTTTGTTTTTGTTTTTATACTCTAATTCCCTATAAACTAAATAAACCACGCCCACAGGTTTTCAGAGAGCCTTGGCAGTAGCAAGGGCTCATGGGAGCTCAGTCTGGGCAGGAGGAGGAGGAGGTGTTACTAGCCATTGATTTCAGAGACGGAGGGGAGGAGGGAGGAGGGGGGATTAGTTTTTTTTTCACAGGCTGAGTGCTCAAGATACAGATCAGTCTGCCTCTGTGTAATGTTTACAAACAACAATTCTGCTGTCATTGTATCACATGAAGAAATAATCATTTTCTATTAAAGCTGTTTGCAGCTAGATTTGCTGTGTAAACTATCTAAACTTTAGATAAGATATATAGACAAGTTACTTGTTATAGTTAGTTTTTCATCTCGGATCTGCTTTAACTTGCACATATCAGGTTATTCCCTCCTCTCCCTGTGCCGCTTGTCACATGACTGCAGAACACCAATAACTGTTTGCTCACCAGACTTAAACATTAAGTCCCTCTCTCCAAATCAAAACTGAGGCATATGTACTACAACAACAAAGGGATTGAAAACCTTGTAAAAAAATTATAATTGTTTGAATAAAGGAGATGATTATGTAGAGAAATAATCAGAAGTTACTGTGTACCTTAAATAAAAATGTAATATATATATATTCCACCCTTAGCATTGTACCTATTTTGTTATATTCCGGCCTGTAATTGTATTGTTTCTTATTCTTTTTATCTTATTTTATGTGGTGGACTGTGGGTCTGCTCAAAATAGTCAAAATTGGTGAAGTGAAATGAGAGAAAATGGCAAAAAATCCCATCACTCAGGTGAGAGCACACCGTTAGCATTACATTAGCAAGGCCTCCATCCCAGCAAATCTAAGTCAACACCAGTTTGCTTACCGAACAAATAGATCGACTGAGGATGCCATCTGTGTAGCTCTCCATGCTGCCCTCTCACACCTGGAAAAGCCCAACTCCTATGTTAGGATGCTCTTTGTTGACTACAGCTCAGCATTTAACACCACTGTACCTAGCCAGCTGACCAACAAACTCCATGCACTAGGTCTTTAATGTGGTGATGGCAGAATTCAAGCTATCAGGATAATGGACTTCACTGATCCACCGCAGATGCAATGAACGTCCATCAGGCATGGAAACTAGGCAATAAACAATAAAACAGAAAAATAACAAATGGCTCAACTAATGGATAAATATATATTAGCAAGTCTGCATATACATGACCAAGAATGACCAAGATGGCGCCCACGGAGGTCGCCTCGGTCACATGGCTCCAGACTCTTGTATAGTTTTTTGTTAGTTTTAGTTAGTTTTAGTGTTAGATAGTACAGGTTTAGATAGATTTTTAGTCTTAAATACAGGATCCGTGTACAAGATCCGTGTACCTCTGACTGCCGCCTCCGACCACCGCTGGGGGCTGACCATCGCTGGGGCTCCTGCCTCCGGAGGAATCTCCCAGCCGCAACTTCTCCTGGCTGCCGCAGTAACCCCAGCCTTCTCCATTCCGACCGCTGTCCTGCTGCCCGATGCTCCTGCGGCTCCATCCCCGGCTGCGCTCTAGAGGCTCCTGGCTCCATCACTGCCTGCCGCCGCTCCGGAGGACTTCAGCGCTCCCAGGGTCCGCATCCCCGGCTGCGCTCTGGTGACTACTGCTCCTGGCTCCAGCACTGCCTGCCGCCGCTCCGGCTGCGCTCTGGTGACTACTGCTCCTGGCTCCAGCACTGCCTGCCGCCGCCGCTCCGGCTGCTCTCTGGTGACTACTGCTCCTGGCTCCAGCACTGCCTGCCGCCGCTCCGGCTGCGCTCTGGCGACTACTGCTCCTGGCTCCACACACTGCCTGCCGCCGCTCTGGACGACCGCCGTGCTCCCAAGAGCCGCATCCCGATGACTGCTCCGGCATCCGGTTAGCTGCTCCTGGATCTGCAGCACCTCTCCAGCTTGCTCCCCATCCAGCGGCAACGTGTAACCCACGTGGCCAGGCCTGCCTCCTCGTGGCCCTGCCCGCACTCCAGCCACCTGGTGACCCTGGAACAGCATCTCGTCTGGGGAGGGGGGGGGCAGCACCTTGTCTGGCTTGTGACGGAGTCTCCGCCAAGCCCGGTCTGCACTCCTCCATCCTGGGAGTCTCCACTCTGCCTGGCCTGTACTCCTCCATCCTGGCTGGTGAAGATGCCTCCACGCTGCAGTCCCTTCAAGCTCGGCCTTACCCAGTGTGCCCACTGCTGCTGATAAACCTGCAACCTCTTCCAGAGGCTGCATATCCTGCCCTGCGGCTGCTTACCCTGCCCTTGGTGAGTCCTGCTCTCCCTACTGTGATCCTCTGTCTGATTGAAATAGGCTGTGGTGTGCCTGCCCCATACCACCTGTGCCCGCTCCATACCTGCGTTGTGCCTGCTCTATACCATCTGTGCCTTGCTAAATACCACCTGTGCCTGCTCCACATCATCTGTGCCTGCTCCATACCATCTGTGCCTGCTTCATCTCTTGTGCTTAGCCTGTGCTGTGCTGCCCGCTCTTCCCCATCTATTTGTACCATAGACGGTGCTGTCTGTCTGTTCAATACCATCTAACTGTGCCATAGTCTGTGCCTCGGCCCCATATCATCTATCCGTGCCACAGTCTACGCTGTGCTGCCTGACTTCTCCACTCCATCTAAGTGGGCCCTGGACTGTGTTTTGCTCCCTGCCCCACACCATCGATACTGTGCCAGTGCCTGTGCTACGCTGCCTAAACCACGTACTGCCCACTCCACACCTTCTAGACACCTTGGGCTGCTTACTTACCGGGCTACGCGCACCAGACCATCTACCGTGCCACGCACCGGGCTGTGCCGTCTGCTCCAGTCCACCTATTTGTGCCCCACACCGGGACGTGCTGCCCGCCCCATACCATCCAACTGTTGTGCTGCCTGCTCCGTACCACAGACTGTTGTGCTGCCTGCTCCGTACCACAGACTGTTGTGCTGCCTGCTCCATACCACAGACTGTTGCGCTGCCTGCTCCATACCATTTGCACCATATCTGTGCCACAGTCTGCGCCGTGCGGCCCACCCCACGCCCTCTGACTCGTGCCACGCACTGTGCCAGGCCGCTGCCTCTTTCCTACCTCCATCTTCTGGTAGCCTCTTCACTGTGCTGCCCGCTTATCCCACCTACCGGGGCCACACACTGTGCCACCTACTGAGGAAATTGGACCATGAGCGTGAAACGGACCGCCACCCTCTCCAGAGAAGCCCTTCTTGAATGGGAACCCCCGGACAGCCCCAACCCAACACCGGGCTCTCCCCTGTGGGATGCTGTCACTGCACACATCGAATACCTCTCCACCAAGCGAGCACCAAACAAGCGCCGCCACAGAGGAAGGAGGGCGGGGGCCCAGGTCCGACTGAAAAGGAAAGGCCTACGCTCGCCTGTCCCTGCCATCCTACTAGCAAACGTCTGCTCGCTCCCCAACAAACTGGACGAGCTGCTTCTCCTTCTCGACAGCAAACCCCAGATCAGCAAGAACACCCCTGTTCTCTGTTTTACCGAGACCTGGCTGTGCGAAAGCATCCCCGACGACTACCTACAGGTACCAGACTACAACCTCCTAAGAGCAGACCGTGATGCAGCCCTCTCTGGGAAAACGAGAGGCGGCGGAATCTGCTTTTACATAAACACCTCCTGGTGCTCCAACACCACCACTCTCCACAAGGCCTGCACCCCAGACGTTGAGCTCCTTGCCATAAACTGCAGGCCCCGGTACTCTCCGAGGGAATTCTCTTCCCTTGTCCTCGTTGGGGTCTATATTCCACCCGATGCATGCTCCAAGTCCGCCCTGCATGTACTCAGTGACTGTATCTCGTGGTGGGAAACAGCCCTCCCAGAGGCCCTGTTCATCATCTTGGGCGACTTCAATAAGGCGAACCTTCGGCACGTGAGGCCCCTCTACAAGCAGCACATCACCTGCCCTACCAGGAGCGGTAACACCCTGGATCACTGCTACACGGTTCACAAGAACGCCTACAAAGCCACCCAAGGAGCCCCCCTGGGAAACTCTGACCACAACACAGTACACCTGATCCCCTCCTACAGGAGGCTCCTAGAGACTTCAAAGCCCATCACCAAAACCGTCAAAAAATGGACTGCAGACGCCAAACTGCAGCTCCAAGCTTGCTTTGAAACCACCGACTGGACGGCTCTGGAGGCACCTACCCTTGATGAATGGGCCGAGAACATCTCCTCCTACATCACCTTCTGCGAAGAAGCGTGTATCCCGTCCAAGTCCTTCAGGGTCTACCCCAACAACAAGCCCTGGTTCAACGACAGGCTTCGCTGACTTCGGAAACGCAAAGAGGAGGCGCACAGGTCTGGCTCCTTAGAGGAATTCAGAGAAGCTAGGCTCGCCCTGAAAAGAGAACTGCGATCGGCAAAGAGGGCCTACGCTGAGAAGCTGGGGCTCTGCCTCCAGTCCACCAACACACGGGAAGTATGGAAGGGCCTGAGAGCAGCCACAAACTTCAAACCAACATCCCAAACGGCGACCCCGAGCCCTCGACTGGCGGAGGAGCTCAATGAGTTCTACTGCAGGTTCGAGCAACATTCCAACCAGCCCGTAGGCAAATCCACATCGACCTCTGACGTACTCAGCGCCCTGGCTCCTAGCGCTGTTCGGGAATCCGAGGTACTCCGGCACCTCCGGAAGCTGAATCCCAGGAAATCTTCCGGCCCGGACGGAGTGTCGTCTGTCTGCCTGCGAACCTGCGCCGATCAGCTAGCCCCTGTGCTCACCTCCTTGTTTAAGCAGTCATTATCAGATGGTACAGTCCCCTCCTGTTTCAAGAGGTCCATAATTGTACCAGTCCCAAAAAAACCAGGCAGTTCCGAGCACAATAACTTCCGCCCAGTGGCCCTAACCTCTAACATCATGAAGCTCCTCGAGCGGCTGGTCCTTGCCCACCTGAAGAGGTCCACAGACGCCCTTTTAGACCCGCTCCAATTTGCATATAGGGCAAACAGATCCGTGGAGGATGCCATCAATGTCAGCGTGGCACACATCACTGAGCACTTAGACAGGCCGGCCTCCTATGCCAGGATCCTGTTCCTAGACTTTAGCTCAGCGTTCAACACGATCTGCCCTGACATCCTGATCACCAATCTGACACAGCTCGGAGTTGATCCCACTCTCCGAGCATGGATCAAGGACTTCCTGACAAATAGAACACAACAGGTGAAGCTCGGCAACTATTACTCCAGCATTCGAACCACCAATACTGGGGCTCCACAAGGCTGTGTTCTGTCACCTCTACTGTTCTCCCTTTATACCAACGACTGTATCTCATCCGCTGACTCTGTGAAGGTCATCAAATTTGCGGATGACACCACCATTATTGGCCTAATTGGAAGCAATGGAGAGCATGAATACCGGAGCGAGGTCGAGAGAATATGCAATTGGTGCAGGGAGAACAACCTAGTTCTCAACACTGCAAAGACTGTTGAACTAGTTGTAGACTTCAGGAGGAACCCTCCCCCCCCCTCGCCTGTCCTCATTGGAGGAACAGAAGTTTCTATAGTGTCATCGGTTCGGTTCCTTGGCACGACTCTCACCAATAATCTGAAATGGGGGCAGAACACCACTAAAATTCAAAAGAAATCCCAACAGAGGCTGTTCTTCCTGCACCAACTGAAGAGATTTGGCATGCCACGGGAGCTGCTGGCCAGCTTCTATTCCGCCACCATAGAATCCATCCTCTGCTCCTCAGTCATTGTTTGGTACGCGGGTGCATCGGCCAGTGATAAACATAAACTGCAGAGGGTCATAGCTGATGCAGAGAGAATCATCGGGTCTCCTCTTCCACCTCTTGATCTCCTCCACTCCGCTAGATTGAGTAAGAGGGCCACCATGATCTCCCGTGACCCCTCTCACCCTGGCAGCCACTACTTCAGGCTCCTCCCGTTGGGCCGCCGCTTCAGGACTATACCATCCAAAACCACCAGGCGGAAGAACACCTTCTTTCCCCAGGCCGTTCGGTCACTGAACTCTGACTTTCCCCAGTCCGGCCTGCACTCATAATTGCCGGGCCGACAGCTGGTCCCCGTTGCTGCCTCCTCTGTATATCTGATTACTGCATTTCAAATTGTATGTGCTGTTGTATCTGTCTATGCCATGTGTACCACAAATAATTCCGATTATGGCTCTTGCTGTACTTGGCGAAATAAAACTGATTCTGATTCTGATTCTGATTCTGATACATTTATCAAGAACTAGCTAAAGCACAAGTAAAAAGGTTGCATTGAACTAAAATAACAGAACTATACACAGTAGCACAGTGCCCAGCAGACCAGCATAGTGATCGCTATGATGGGCGAGGTCTAAAAAGGGAGACAGACTTTTATGCCGGCATCAACCAATGGATGCAAGCATGCAAATCTCCACACAGCTGAATTGTAACCATTCAATCCTGAGCTGGCTTGATTACCATTTGCTAGCTGGTTGTGAATGCAAAGGACTCCCATAGAAAATACATGCAGTATTATGCAAACAACACAGCGTGTTATAAAATCTCAAACACGCTGTACCATTTTTTGGAGCGATTCAGCTTGAATTAATAAGCAAAATGCCCATTCATTCAAAAATCCCTCGTAAATCACTTCACAAAATTGCTATCGCAAATTGCTAAGCCCTGGACATTGTAATAGCGATTTTGGTGTGCACTACACCTAAAAGGCATTTTATTGACAAGTTTGCAAATATCACTTAGGAGTTAATTAAATATGAGCTAATTTATATAAAACTCATTTTAAAAGATAGTAAACTGAAAATCGGCATGTGCATATGAATTCATCACCTTTGCCATAATGCCTCTAAAAAGCCCTGGTGCAACCAATTACCTTCAAAAGTCATAATATGGGCCTGATGCAGTTGTCAGACTCGCCAGCCGTAAACGCTGGTGAGTCCGATAATCAGGTGATGATAACGTTGCCCGATTTAATTGCTCTAAGCCCTAGGCAGAGTATTAAAAACTCGCTTGAGTGATCTAATAGCCCTCCGAGTTCTTTACACCTTATCCTGTTTTACATCCCATCGCACATGAGCATTAGCTTTGACCTGCAAAAGGTAGGTCTAAAAATGCTAATGCACATCTTCTGGCCCTGAGCAACTCACCCCCCACAGTGCTAACAAACATCTGCCGCTCCTCGCCATTACTCCTCCTGTAATTAACTTTAAGCCCTGGCAAAGCATCCCTGAAGCTCCCGCTGGGGCACCCCATTGCTCCTCGGTCTGGACCAGTGAGGACTTTCATTGGACAGACAGTGGACCAATGTGGAGCCAGAGTGGGAGCTTCAAAGTAGCTTTGCTGGGGCTCAAAGCCAACTACAGTGATGGGAGTCATGGCAAGGGGTGGTGGGTGTTTGGCAATAAGTGCAGGCTCTTGTGACGAGTGCCTGTACATCTCCTGGGGTAGCAAGGCAGCAGTCCTGGGGTGCTGAATGACAGCACCACAGCACAAAACCTCAATCTCCATCACTCGGGATATGGGAGGATCGCTCAGGCTTTTGTCTGCGTAATGCAACCTAACAATCGGCCATCGCACAAGTGAAAGCGGCAGTAGGATTTGTCGGCAATCCTCATGTGCTGGCCAGGTGATAAGTAGCTCACATAAGCAAGCTGCTTTTCACCTTGAATTACATCAGGCCCAATTAGTGAAATGAAGTCCATGTATGTGAAATTTAAGTGTCACATGACCTGTTAGTAAAAACACACATTTTCAATACCACTAAGCAAAAGGCATCATGAAGACCATGGAGCTCTCCAGACAAGTCAGGACACAGAAAAGTCAGGGATGGGTTCTAAAAAAAATACCCAAAGCTTTGAATATCCCCAAGAGCACCATCAAATCCATCATCTTCAAATGGAGATAACATGATACCACAAGAAAACTTCCAAGTAAAGGCTGCCCCCCAAAACTCACAGACCAGGCAAGGAGATCAAAGGTAAGCCTGCATGAGTTGCAGAGTTACATATCAGAGACTGGAGTATCTGCCCATAGAACCCCAATATGCCATAGCGATGGGCTTCATAGAAGAGTAGCCAGAAAAAAAGCCATTATGTAGTGTTAAGAATAAGAAGACATGTTTCAAGTTTGCCAAAAGGCAATGGGGCAACTTCTCAAATGTATGGAGGAGGGTGCTGTGGTCTGGTGCAAACCCAACACATCCCATCACCCCAAGAACACCATCATCACCATGAAAAATGGTGATGGCAGCATCATGCTGTGGAAAAGTTTTTCAGTAGCTGAAACTGAGAAACTGGTCCAAGTCAAGGGAAAGATGGATGGTGCTGTAGCACCATCCATCTTTCCCTTGACTTGGACCAGTTTCCCAGTTTCAGCTACTGAAAAACTTTTCCACAGCATGATGCTGCCATACAGGGATATTCTTGAGCAAAACCTGTGTCAGGCTGTCTGTGATTAGAGACTGGGACCTTCAAGCAGCACAATGACCCAAAACAATACTTATAGAAAATTACATAATTAAATATCGACCAGTCAAAAGGGCCAATGTATCTGTTACCTGCTAATAATTAGGTGTAAGGATTCCTTCTGTGGCGTGTTCTGTCTGTTGCGGTGGAGCTGCAAACGGACAGTTCTGGCTTGTTTGCCTGCATTCGGTTGTGCATTCACAATGAGTCACATTGTCATTTGCAATTGCTCTGCAGTTCTGGGCAGCTCAGGATGCTGTCATCATTCCACCAATTGTTTACTACAGCTGAGCTGTGGCCAGATAGCCCTGGATTTCCCACAGGCATGTTGTTGCATAATACTGCATGTATTTTCTATGGGAGTCCTTTGCATTCACAACCAGCTAGCAAATGGTAATCAAGCCAGCTCAGGATTGAATGGTTACAATTCAGCTGTGTGGAGATTTGCATGCTTGCATCCATTGGTTGATGCCGGCATAAAAGTCTGTCTCCCTTTTTAGACCTCGCCCATCATAGCGATCACTATGCTGGTCTGCTGGGCACTGTGCTACTGTGTATAGTTCTGTTATTTTAGTTCAATGCAACCTTTTTACTTGTGCTTTAGCTAGTTCTTGATAAATGTATATGCAGACTTGCTAATATATATTTATCCATTAGTTGAGCCATTTGTTATTTTTCTGTTTTATTGTTTATTGCCTAGTTTCCATGCCTGATGGACGTTCATTGCATCTGCGGTGGATCAGTGAAGTCCATTATCCTGATAGCTTGAATTCTGCCATCACCACATTGGTGACTGGTAGCATTCCTGCTACTCTAGTTCTGGGAACATAACTATAGGCTGCGGTTGCTATTAGTTATGTTCTTTCCTGTAGTTTTGTCTGTGTGGATGCTTGCTGGTGATTGTTTTTAGCCTGCTTGCTCTGCTTCTGTGGATGTGACTGTGAGCTGCGGTTGCTACTAGTTACGCTCCAATCTAGTCCTGTCTTGTACCTGTCTCAATGCTTGCTATCGCTAAGGCAGCGCAACATCGCACTGCGCTGCCATTGTGTCTTACTTGTCTAGTTACACTCCAATCTATAGTCCTGTCTTGTACTTGTCTGAGTGCTTGCTATCGCAATGGCAGTGCAACATCGCACTGCCATTGCGTCTTATTTGTAGCGATATCAGAAGCCCAGAGCTGCAGTTGCTCTGGGCAGCCTGTGTAGCCTCTTCCATTAATCAGCTACCAGTCTTGCTGCTCTGGATGGTCAAAGTTTAACCCCCAAGCATTACACCTGTGATTTGTAAACAGACAGTGTTCCTTATGCACACAAGCATTACAGTAGGTAGTTAAATTGGCACCAGGTTTAGAATTTACAGAAAACTTTTGTTGTAGGTCAGCCTAGTATGCTGAAAAATCTGATTTGGGTGAATAAATATGATCATAATTTAACTTTATTCATATTCACAGTGGTCCTTGAACTCCCTCTCATGCTTCCAGAATTACCTGAAATTGATAAATGGAAAAACTGCTGGATGGCATTCAAATCCAGAATAGAAGGCAGTGGGAAAGCATTAAGCAAGTTCTTTCAAAATACATTTTAATGGCCACCATAGTAAAGTTATTTCAAGTTGTGTGTTTATGTAAATGAATTTGTTTTCTGTTTACAGTGTAATGTCGAAAAATGTATAACAAAAAAAAAAAGATAGCAAAAATGTCCACGCCAAGTAATCCATTTGTTTAGGCAAAACAATTAAATAGTCTTGTATACAAAAGCAATATCATCTCTTGTCTTGTGTCTCCAGTTAATTTGTACACTTCTTGCTGGAAATATTATATAAGCAGTTACCGTGAACCAAATCACTGGCAATTGATGTTTACAAGGACTTTGAGAAAATTGATATTTTTTATATGCTCTAGTTTTTGCTTTTGAAAAATGAAAACCATGCAGTTTTATCCTCATGACTAATAACATTTATATATCCCTTATCTGCAGGAAGGCTCTTGCCTCCACAATAACAAATCTTTTTAATAAAACTGTCTGGTACAGAAAGGCATGGTTGCTAGGTAGCCAGTGTCATGATTCTAGCAAATACTATAGAAGCATCTGTAGGTGATTTCCTAACAGTATAATAAATGTAGCTTTTCAAATTCATCTGTTTAGAAGTAATTTATATACACTGCAACTTTTCAAACAAGATATATACAGTATATGTTCTTTTAATGGGTTGTTTCATTGTTTCACGTGACAGCGTACGTATATTGCATGATCAAATCATTATGTGAGTAAAATCTTAATTCTTAAAACGTAATAACTCTTAACTATGTATTGCAGAAAGTAATAAAAATATATATGCAAATGCATGAGCAGGCACACATATTGTGCCTGCTATCAGCTTACTCTCCAATTAATTAACACATTAGTTGCATGAGAGAGAAAAGTTATATGGCACTCCAGCTCCCAGTGTAAAAGCCTTCTCATGTAACAACATGCATGTTTAAAAGTTATAAACGTACCTCGTGATGCAGCTGTGGGGCAGCTTGGGAAAAACGGCCCACCTAATGTCTGTTTCCCTTATCGCTAGAAAAGCGAAACAGATGTTAGGTGGGCTATTGCTCTCACGTAATGTAATCGCCTTTTTGTCAGGGGTGGAGCTACGTGCAGGAAGCCGGCTGATACGGGGCTTTGGGAATGGCTTTGGTAGAGAAAACATCGCAGATATTTCTAACTTTTCCTAACAGGGGGACCTTTGGATTCTATAATTTTAGCTGGATATCTGCTTTAAGGAGTGTTAAGTTTTGAGTGGTAAGATTTTTGATGCCTAAACGTTTACTTACATATGTAGACTTTTACTTGCATATACAGTGTATGTAAATCCAAGAATTATAGAATAACACTGCTTTGTAAACAAGACACAACCAGGCCCGGATTTACATCACAGGAGCCCATAGGCTCAGATGTCCTTGCACCCTAGACCTCTCCCTCCATGAACCTACAAACCCCTGCCAAACCGCACCGTAAATTTGCTGGCTCACCAACTTTCACTCCTCCTTTACTTCCAGCATAGGTAGCTACAAGTGCCCCCTCCGTGTTAGGTAGTCAGAGGTACCCTCAGTATTAAGTTGTCCCTAACAGAAGGGAGATCATGTCAGTGGAATACCGAGAGCTGGGTAAGTAACCTCTCATTTACACTCTGCTCAGGACTCTGCATAGGGAAGGAGGGAGGGAGGCACTCAAGGAGCAGAGTGAGCCGTTTTTCCATCATCAGGTGCCTGTAGACATGTGCCTACAGTGCCTCATGGTAAATCCAGCCCTGGACCCAACATAACTTGTGCCAACATGTGCCAAGA
Organism: Hyperolius riggenbachi; assembly: GCF_040937935.1. Classification (NCBI taxonomy): domain Eukaryota; kingdom Metazoa; phylum Chordata; class Amphibia; order Anura; family Hyperoliidae; genus Hyperolius; species Hyperolius riggenbachi. The sequence goes on along the minus strand of NC_090646.1, from coordinate 187,627,415 downwards.
TGAGATTATTCTGAAATAGGTGAAATAGGTGAATGCAGAATTTTTGGTCACTTGCAAGCAGCTTCAGTGACTTCTTCTAAAGGAAAAATAACTTTTGCCAAACTCAGAGCAGACAAAAGTCTGCCTAATTATTACTGTGTGGAGGACGAGGCAGAGCTTTCCAACTCATCTGTTTTCATTTTGTCAAGAGCAAATCTTTTCTTGGTTACTGCTTGGTGCAGTGCTTACAGTGTTGGACAGTACTTATAGCCACAGCATGTAGCAGAAATCATACAAACAGTATCTCTTTTGCATTTATAGAAAATTATGGACATCACTTTCTTTGAAAGCTGTAGAAAACCTTTAACAAATGTCATTTCAGAATGTGCTCATGTCATGCTGTCGAACTTTGATTCCGACACTGAGTTATGTACCTATCACATGTTGCAAGATAAAGATTTTGCTGGTAATGAAGATTATGGCCTCAATTCACTAAAATCATGCTGGAGATAATAAAGCACGAGAAAATTTCCCACCACACAGTGAGAGAGTTATTTTATCTCTTCATTACTTAAAGGGGTTCTTTCGCGAAAAAAGTAGGCAGTTAAAAAATGTGACAGATGACAGGTTTTGGGCCAGTCCATCTTTTTAAGGGGGATTCTCAGGGCTTTCTTTGTTTTCAACAGCATTTCCTGAACAACAGTTGCAAAATCTAACTGACATAATAGTGTGCAAGTGATTAGGGAGGCCGGCTGGTATCTTGCTATTTTGGCAGTTAAACTGCTGTTCAGGAAATGCTGTTGAAAACAAAGAAAGCCCTGAGATAGAATCCCCCTTAAAAAGATGGACTGGCCCAAAACCTGTCATCTGTCACATTTTTTTAACTGCCTACTTTTTTCGCGAAAGAACCCCTTTAAGTTACCTCCTCTGTAGTTAAGTTACCTACTCTGTAGTTAAGTTACCTCCTCTGTAGTTAAGTTACCTCCTCTGTAGTTATTTTCACACGTAGTTACAGTGGGTTGCAAAAGTATTCGGCCCCCTTGAAGTTTTCCACATTTTGTCACATTACTGCCACAAACATGAATCAATTTTATTGGAATTCCACATGAAAGACCAACACAAAGTGGTGTACACGTGAGAAGTGAAACGAAAATTATACATGATTCCAAACATTTTTTACAAATAAATAACTGCAAAGTGGTGTGTGCATAATTATTCGGCCCCCTTTGATCTGAGTGCAGTCAGTTACCTATAGACATTGCCCGATTAGTGCTAATGACTAAATACAGTGCACCTGAGTGTAATCTAATGTCAGTACAAATACAGCTGCTCTGTGAGGGCCTCAGAGGTTGTCTAAGAGAATATTGGGAGCAACAACACCGTGAAGTCCAAAGAACACACAAGACATGTAAAGGATCAAGTTTTTGAGAAATTTAAAGCAGGCTTAGGCTACAGAAAGATTTCCAAAGCCTTGAACATCCCACGGAGCACTGTTCAAGCGATCATTCAGAAATGGAAGGAGTATGGCACAACTGTAAACCTACCAAGACAAGGCCATCCACCTAAACTCACAGGCCGAACAAGGAGAGCACTGATCAGAAATGCAGTCAAGAGGCCTATGGTGACTCTGGACGAGCTGCAGAGATCTACAGCTCAGGTGTTAGACTCTGTCCATAGGACAACTATTAGTCATGCACTGTACAAAGTTGGCCTTTATGGAAGAGTGGCAAGAAGAAAGGCATTGTTAACAGAAAACATAGGAAATCCTGTTTGCAGTTTGCCACAAGCCATGTGGGGGACACAGCAACCATGTGGAAGAAGGTGCTCTGGTCAGATGAGACCAAAATGGAACTTTTTGGCCAAAATGCAAAACGCTATGTGTGGTGGAAAACTAACACTGCACATCACTTTGAACACACCATCCCCACTGTCAAATATGGTGGTGGCAGCATCATGCTCGGGGGTGCATCTCTTCAGTAGGGACAGTGAAGCTGGTCAGAGTTGATGGGAAGATGTAGCAAGGTGTGGGTGTCTATGCACCCTCTGGAAAAAAACACAGGAGACAGGGACGGGAGCCCAATAGTGTAATATGTCAAACCAATGGTGGATATAAAGATGGAAATAAGACTACTCACAAAGGTGGGTTGCAGCGGGGAAACCAACCACAGGAAGCAGGTGGAGACAATAAACCCGACTCCACTCGGGGTGATCCCTAGGGATCTGGATGCGGTCGCTCTCCTTGAAAAAAAGGTGGGAGAAAGAGTTCTATCGTGGTAACCCACGTGTATTCTGTCCCAACCCCTCAGACCATAAGGTATGGGGGTGTGGATGCACTGTATGGGAAGATGGATGGAGCCAAATACAGGGCAAACTTGGAAGAAAACCTCTTGGTGACTGCAAAAGACTTGAGACTGGGCCGGAGGTTCACCTTCCAGCAGGACAATGACCCTAAACATAAAGCCAGAGCAACAATGGAATGGTTTAAAACAAAACATATCTATGTGTTAGAATGGCCCAGTCAAAGTCCAGATCTAAATCCAATCGAGAATCTGTGGCAAGATCTGAAAACTGCTGTTCACAAACGCTGTCCATCTAATCTGACTGAGCTGGAGCTGTTTTGCAAAGAAGAATGGGCAAGGATTTCAGTCTCTAGATGTGCAAAGCTGGTAGAGACATACCCTAAAAGACTGGCAGCTGTAATTGCAGCAAAAGGTGGTTCTACAAAGTATTGACTCAGGGGGCCAAATAATTACGCACACCCCACTTTGCAGTTATTTATTTGTAAAAAATGTTTGGAATGATGTATGATTTTCGATCCACTTCTCACATGTACACAACTTTGTATTGGTCTTTCAGGTGGAATTCCAAAAAAATTGATTCATGTTTGTGGCAGTAATGTGACAAAATGTGGAAAACTTCAAGGGGGGCGAATACTTTTGCAACCCACTGTAATTAACAGCCTGTCTTTAACTTTAGAATTCTGGAGTTATTTTAAGGATTGAAGAGTTAACTTAAAGACAGAAGAGTTAACTTTAGGTTTGCCTGAGGTAAAATGTTTCCTGAATACTACATGCCTCATCACCATGGTGATAACTAGAGAAACTTTATTAAAGACAGGAGATAAGCTTAGTGAATTGAGGCCTATGATATGAAGTCTGTGCAGGCGCTCAACACAAATGATAAAAAGTCCACAGTCCCAGAACAGTCTGTATTCAAAAACGGACCCGAACGGTATCACAAGTTCACAAATATGTATCCACCAGGTACTCTCGCCAGATCAGTTGGCTGACTCAATCACAAATCAGCAAACACAGCATGTACATATACTCCAACGATCTTCCACTGCTATTGGCATCTGTAGATTCAAACACAATGTGCGGACATAGCGTAATACTGCCGTGGATCACAGAATTATAGTGACAGTGTAATTCACCCCATGTCAGGTGATCAAATTTGTGTTCCCACCACCGACAATGTAATGGTTAACTGCTCACCAGATTCCAATGCTGACCCCCCAAATCGATCAGCAATAAGCGCTTATGTTTAGATCTTTTCTATTCAGACGAGATGCACATTCCTTAAAAAAGCGCAAAGCTTTCACAGCAGCAATGTGTCTACTCTGCCTTCTTCTCTAGTCTCTGCATGAACTGAGCTCAGTTCACCTGACACGGGGTGAATTACACTGTCACTATAATTCTGTGATCCACGGCAGTATTACGCTATGTCCGCACATTGTGTTTGAATCTACAGATGCCAATAGCAGTGGAAGATCGTTGGAGTATATGTACATGCTGTGTTTGCTGATTTGTGATTGAGTCAGCCAACTGATCTGGTGAGAGTACCTGGTGGATACATATTTGTGAACTTGTGATACCGTTTGGGTCCGTTTGAATACAGACTGTTCTGGGACTGTGGACTTTTTATCATTTGTGTTGAGCGCCTGCACAGACTTCATATCATTTACTTTAGGGAGGCATTTCCCATCCCACTGTGTGGCGACCCATACCTGTTTGCTTTATTGTTTGTGGAACCATATTTGAGTTGGAGGAGCGCCTATAACCACATTAACTATAGAATTGAGGCCTATGTTCGAATGGAAAACACATTTTCATTCATGTTCACTATTGAATTGTTCGGGTACCAATCTTGCAGACACTTCCCAAACAAGACAAAGCATCTCAGTAACTGTAGACATAGATGTACTTAGAGCACACGTGAAGTGGGGGTAAGGGTAAATGTAGATACTTACCTCAGTAGTTGGAAGCCAGGGGCTTCCCAGATCATCATAGTGCCCACCGTTCTAGCCCAGGGAACCCACATCATCATGAATCGGCATGCTCAAGTAAGGTCTACGCATGACCAGTAGAATTGCAGGGCTTTTTTTTTCTCTTAGCACTTAATTCTACTGGGAATGCATGGACCCTACTTGCATATGTCCAGACCAGATGTACTCATCCTCAGCCACACTTATGGCCAGAAGGTACCAGTCACTGAGACAAATAGGTTTAGAGGGACCCTGCGCTGGAATAAAGGGCTGTTGGAAGGAAGCCCCTTCACCATCTAAAAGCTTTCTGTCACTGAAGTAAGTATCTAACTTTTTTTTTAATACTTCACTTCAAGTACCCATTAACCTCCTTAGTGGTAACCCCGTACTACACACAGGGTAGCCACCGCGGAGGATCACATGGCCCCAGGACTTTTTTTTATTTAATGGTGCAATACGCTTTAGCTAGCGGTTCGCTAGCTAAGCGTATGAACAAAGTTGCTCCTGTCCTCCGCGATCGCCCGCAATAGCTCCCGTTATACGTACCCCCCAGCGTTCTCACGCCGGCGCAGCTGCCCAATCGGCTCCAGGCTTCGCGAAATGCTACCTAAAGTGTTTGAAACAAACATTTGAGGTGATAAGTAGCTTGCAGATGTGAGCTACTTATCACCTTCCCATCCTACGAGTATTAACGGCAAATCCTATTGCCAGTTTCACTCGTGCGAGGGCCGATCATTAGGTAGCATTACTCAGGTGAAAGCCTGAGCGATGCTTCCATGTCCCGGGAGATGGGAGCGAGGTTTTGTACTGTGGTGCTGTCCTTCAGCACCACAGCACTGCTCCCTCGCTCCCCTGGAGATGTGTGCACACCTGCCGAACATCCGCATTATGCATTATTATTATTAATTTATAAAGTGGCAATAAATTCTGTGGCACTGTACAAAGTAAGAAACAAACATGAGGTGCAAAATGATACAGGCATTGGTATACACCAACATACAAAATACAGAGTTGGTACAAAATAAAGAGTTGGTACAAAATACAGAATTGGTAATTACAGTGGCAAAATTATTATGAACTAATGTGTAACAAACTCCAAGACACAAAAGGGTAAGAGAGCTGGTTCTGGGGACTCCTTTACTAAGGAGACCCCAGAGCTCCCCATTGGACCATCTGCACATCGCCAAAGCTCTCCTTATCTGAGGCAGGCACTCCACTGTCTGGACCAATGAAAATGCAATTTAATAGGTTGTAAAGAACTTGCAGGGCCATTATATTACCCAAGCGAGTTCTTTACCAACCAGGTGTGTGTGTGGGGGGGGGGGGGTTAGCGGGGTAGAATGTGTGTGTGTGTGTGTGTGAGTGTGTTAAATTTATTGGATTAAGCAATGCTCCCATTGCATAATTTAAGAACACACAGTGTGTGGGGTGCATAATTTCTGAGATATAATCACTTTATTGTTGATTGAAGTTCAGCCAGGAGCAGTTGTCTGCTCCCCGCTTTGCTTACTCCCACCCTGTGTAAACAGTAGGTATGGGACGACGAATCCGGCGAATCCACGAATCCCTCGAATATTGGGAAATATATTGAGATTCGTGGATTCAAATCCCGACGCCATTTACCGTTCGTCGAATCTGCCGAATCCCGACGCTGCGTCACCGTGCATCCGCCGCTCCCCCCGCTCGCCCTCATCCTCCTCTGTCCCCCCCACGCCTTCTCCACTCGCCCCCCCGCATAGTTAATAACTATCCACTCACTTATCCAGAGCAGAATGCAGAGCGGCAGACCTCTCGCCGACTTCCTTGTTCCCCCAGTGACCGGCTTTTACTATTACGTCCTCAGTAATAGCTGGTCTGGCCACTAGAGGGAACAAGGAAGTAAGGAAAAGGTCTGCCACTCTGTGCTCCACGGGGAAGGTGAGTGGGTACTTATTTATGCAGGGGGGGACAGCGGAGGAGGCATGGGGGGATGGAGGAGGCCATGGGGGGGGGGGGGGGGGTTGGGGGAGCACAGGGCTACCTAACTGAGGGCCTCTATACCTACCTACCTATGTAAAGGCCCTATATACCTACCTACCTGTGTGAAGGCCCCTATACCTACCTACCTACCTACGTGAAGGCCCCTATACCTACCTACCTATGTGAAGGCTCCATATACCTACCTACCTACCTAAAGGCCCCTATACCTCCCTGCCTATGTGAAGGCCCCTATACCTATCTACCTACCTACGTGAAGGCTCCTATACCTACCTACCTACGTGAAGGCCCCTATACCTACCTACCTATGTGAAGGCCCTATATACCTACCTACTTACGTGAAGGCCCCTATACCTACCTACATACCTACCTATACTGAAGACCCTATACCCTGATACCTATACTGAAGGCTCCTTTACCTACCTACCTATACTGAAGGCACATGTACCTTGTAACCTATACTGAAGGCTCCCATACCTACCTACCTACCTATACTGAAGGCACACATACCTTGCTACCTATACTGAAGGCCCCTATTCCTAGCTACCTACCTATACTGAAGGCACATGTACCTTGCTACCTATACTGAAGGCCCCTATACACTGTTACCTATACTGAAGTAGTGTTGGGCGAACAGTGTTCGCCACTGTTCGGGTTCTGCAGAACATCACCCTGTTCGGGTGATGTTCGAGTTCGGCCGAACACCTGACGGTGCTCGGCCAAACCGTTCGGCCACATGGCCGAACTAAGAGCGCATGGCCAAACGTTCCCCGAATGTTCGGCTAGCGCTGTGATTGGCCGAACGGGTCACGTGGTTCGGGCCCGAACGCGCTCTGATTGGCCGAACGGTCACGTGGTTCGGGTAAATAAATACCCGAACCACGTCATATCTCCGCCATTTGTCTGTGGGTTTAGCTTTGGGTAGGCAGGCAGGGTAGTTCGCTCTCCAGCCACGCTAGCCAGGGTCCCCCCCAGTCATTGTTTGTCGCTGCTGGGAACAGTAGTACACCGCTCGCTCAGCCACACTATATATAGCATTGTTTACTGCCACTGTGTACCTCGCTCAGCCACGCTATATATATAGCAACTATATACCGTTGTTTACTGACACTCTGTGTACACCGCTCAGCCAGACTATATACCATTGTTTACTGACACTCTGTGTACATGGCTCAGCCTGACTATAAAGCATTGTGTGTACTGCCACTGTGCACCTCGCTCAGCCACGCTATATATAGCATTGTGTTTTCTGACACTCTGTGTACACGGCTTAGCCTGACTAATATAGCATTGTGTGTACTGCCACTGTGCACCTCGCTCAGCCACGCTATATATAGCATTGTGTGTACTGCCACTGTGCACCTCGCTCAGCCACGCTATATATAGCATTGTGTGTACTGCCACTGTGCACCTCGCTCAACCACGCTATATATATAGCATTGTGTTTTCTGACACTCTGTGTACACGGCTTAGCCTGACTAATATAGCATTGTGTGTACTGCCACTGTGCACCTCGCTCAGCCACGCTATATATAGCATTGTGTGTACTGCCACTGTGCACCTCGCTCAGCCACGCTATATATAGCATTGTGTGTACTGCCACTGTGCACCTCGCTCAGCCACGCTATATATAGCATTGTGTGTACTACCACTGTGCACCTCGCTCAGCCACGCTATATATAGCATTGTGTTTTCTGACACTCTGTGTACACGGCTTAGCCTGACTAATATAGCATTGTGTGTACTGCCACTGTGCACCTCGCTCAGCCACGCTATATATAGCATTGTGTTTTCTGACACTCTGTGTACACGGCTTAGCCTGGCTATATAGCATTGTGTGTACTGCCACTGTGCACCTCGCTCAGCCACGCTATATATAGCATTGTGTTTACTGCCACTCTGTGTACACCGCTCAGCCAGACTATATACCGTTGTTTACTGACACTCTGTGTACACCGCTCAGCCAGACTATATACCATTGTTTACTGACACTCTGTGTACACGGCTCAGCCTGACTATAAAGCATTGTGTGTACTGCCACTGTGCACCTCGCTCAGCCACGCTATATATAGCATTGTGTTTTCTGACACTCTGTGTACACGGCTTAGCCTGACTATATAGCATTGTGTGTACTGCCACTGTGCACCTCGCTCAGTCACGCTATATATAGCATTGTGTTTACTGCCACTCTGTGTACACCGCTCAGCCAGACTATATACCGTTGTTTACTGACACTCTGTGTACACCGCTCAGCCAGACTATATACCATTGTTTACTGACACTCTGTGTACACGGCTCAGCCTGACTATAAAGCATTGTGTGTACTGCCACTGTGCACCTCGCTCAGCCACGCTATATATAGCATTGTGTTTTCTGACACTCTGTGTACACGGCTTAGCCTGGCTATATAGCATTGTGTGTACTGCCACTGTGCACCTCGCTCAGCCACGCTATATATAGCATTGTGTTTTCTGACACTCTGTGTACACGGCTTAGCCTGACTATATAGCATTGTGTGTACTGCCACTGTGCACCTCGCTCAGCCACGCTATATATAGCATTGTGTTTTCTGACACTCTGTGTACACGGCTTAGCCAGACTATATAGCACTGTGTGTACTGCCACTCTGTGTACACCGCTCAGCCAGACTATATAGCATTGTGTTTACTTCCACTCTGTGTCTGCTGGGCCTGGGAACAGTAGTACACCGCTCACCCGCCACTGTATAGCATTGTGCTCTGTGTCGCTGCTGGGAATAGTGGTACACCGCTCACCCGCCACTGTATAGCATTGTGCTCTGTGTCGCTGCTGGGAATAGTGGTACTGTATAGCATTTCTGTACTGCCACTGTACTGCTGCCAGTCAGCGTGTACTGTAAGGATAAGTGAAATGAGGAAGAAATCCGGTGAAAGAGGAAGGGGCAAGGGAAGAGGTGTTTCCCCTGACGGTTCACGTACAGGCCACAGGGGAGCACCCAAGAAAACCCACTCAATACCGCCCATGTTGTCCAGGACAACAACCCTCACAAATCCAAAAGAACAGGACCAGATAATTACTTGGATGACCTCTCAAGCGTCCAGCAGTGGGTTAAGCAGCACCAGCACATCACGCACGAGGTCCGAGTCCTCAGCCAGTTACAAGGAGCCAGTGGGCACAAAGCTGACACAACCGGCAGCGACACCACGCACACAACTGCCAGATAACCAGTCCTATGAATTTCCTCAGGACACAATGGGGTATTCGCAGGAGCTATTCCCAGCCCAACAAACTTCCACCTATGAAAGGTCAATGGAGGAACAGCCAGAAATGTTGTGCCCGGATTCACAACCATTAACTGTGGGAAATGCACCGCGCACTGAAATACAAGGCGAGTCCGAGGAGGACTCGGAAACCCAAATCCCAGAGCAAGTTGGGCAGGAGGGGTTGCAATTGCAGGAGGTCGGCCGACAAGATCTGGAAGACGACGTTGGAGTGAGCTGCGCAGAGGTTGTTCTGGGGAGCTCTACTCCACGGCGGCGGCCCCCCACAATGACATATGACGAGTTTGAGGAGATGGAAGAGGAGGGTATGGACAATGTGGACAGAGACCCAGATTTTATTTGTGAACGAGAACATCGCCGTCGTAGCAGCAGCACAGATGAGTCTGTTGAAGAACCCACTGCTGCACGAGTTCGCCTTGTGCCACAAGGTAGGCGGCGCGCAATTTCAGGCACCACAAGCGTGGAAGTTCAAGTGAGAGGCAAAAGAGGAGGAAACAGAAATCGCCAGCAAGGAGGCAGGTGCTCCAAAGTCTGGGCTTTCTTTGAAGACTGCACTGAGGATGTTACCATGGCGATTTGCAAGGTGTGCAAGACTCGCCTGAGCAGGGGGAAAAGTATTAACAACCTCTCCACCACCAGCATGAGCCGCCACATGCTATCCAAACATCCCACTCTGTGGGCAAACGCGGCAGGACAGGGTACCAGCAACACTGCCTCCCTTGGGTTCACCAGACTCACCACCAGACCCGCCTCAGCAGCAGCAGTAGCCCAGCCATTGCGTGGTTCACAACATTCACAAACATCAGACGACGCTGACACTGTCACTTTCCGGAGTAGTGCTCTTGAGGTCTCCCAGTGTTCATCAAACACAACAACCAACAGCCCTTCCGTGTGCAGCGCTACGGTTCAGTTGTCTGTGTCGGAGATGTTTGAGCGCAAGAGGAAATTGCCAGCAAATGACCCCCCGGCCGTGGCAGTAACAGCCAGCATAGCCAAGCTTCTGGCCTGCGAAATGCTGCCATATCGAGTGGTGGAGACAAACAGCTTCAAGGGCATGATGTCAGTGGCCATCCCACGTTACGTGGTTCCCAGCCGCTACCACTTTGCACGCTCTGCAGTGCCTGAGTTGCATGAGCACGTGGTCAGCAAAATAACCCGAAGCTTGAAGAATGCCGTTGCCTGCAAGGTTCACCTCACCACTGACACTTGGACGAGTGCGTTCGGACAGGGTCGATACATCTCCCTTACCGCGCACTGGGTGAACCTTGTGGAGCCTGGCAGCGATTCCTCACCTGCTACGGCGCGGGTGTTGCCCACGCCGCAAACAGCTGCACCGCCGTCCCTCCCACTGGATAACAACAGCAGCACCTACCTCTCTGACTCCTTCTCCTCCAACGCATCTCAAAGCTGTACCTCATCCGGAAACGCTAACCCAGCAGCAGTAGGATCGTGGAAGCAGTGCAGCACAGCTGTTGGCATGCGTCAGCAAGCGTTGCTGAAGCTGATCTGCCTTGGGGATAAGCAGCACACAGGGGAGGAAATTTGGAAGGGAATAAAGGAACAGACGGATTTGTGGCTGGCACCGCTGGACTTGAAACCGGGCATGGTTGTGTGTGATAATGGGAGTAATCTCATTCGCGCTTTAAGGTTGGCTAAGCTGACACACATCCCTTGCCTGGCGCACGTGATGAACCTAGTAGTTCAGCGGTTCCTGAGGACATACCCAGGCGTGGCCGATCTTCTGTTGAAGGTGCGTCGAGTGGCCAAACATTGTAGAAATTCCAGTACTGCTTCGGGGGCACTCGCCAAGATGCAGGAGCGCTTCAATCTCCCCCACCATCGCTTGCTGTGTGATGTCCCTACGCGCTGGAATTCTACGCTGCACATGCTAGCACGCTTTTGTGAGCAGAAGAGTGCAGTGGTCCAGTACATGACGGCGCAGTACCGAGGCGCATCCGGACAGCTGCCAAGCTTCTGTGGATCCGATTGGGCCAACATGTTGGACCTCTGCCAAGTCCTCCAAAATTTTGAGCAATCCACGTTGCTTGTGAGCAGTGACAACTCTTCAGTCAGCATTACCATACCACTGCTGTGTTTACTGAAGAGGTCAATGTTGAAAATCAAGGAAACAGCTGTCATGATGCAACTGGGGGAATCTGAAGGAGAAAACGATCAGCGTGATGGTACCAACATCAGGCCATCCGCCTCAGGGAACGCTGGCCCCAGCAGCTATGACAAAGAAGAGGAGGAGGAACAGCTGGAGTTGGAGCAGGAATTTCATGCCACCACTGACGAGGGCCAGAGCGGTGCACGTTGGACTTCCACAATTCAACGCGAATGGTCAGCAGAAGCAGACCAGGAGGAAGGTGACGACTATGATGCATCACAACAACTATCACAACGCTCACAAGAGGATGATGAGGATTCTGGTAGGACTCTGGCACACATGGCTCAATTCATGCTAGACTGCATTGAACGTGACCCACGCATTGTGCGCATTCTGGACAACACCAATTACTGGGTTTATACCCTTCTGGATCCACGGTACAAACACAATGTTCCAAAACTGCTTGAAGAAAGAGTCAGACAGGTCAAAATGGAAGAATATCAGCAGGCCCTTGTGGAGACTTTAGAGAGGAGATTGACATCCTCCCCCTCCTCTAGCCAGTTGTACGCAGACAGACTGACTTCCGCAAACCCAGGACGACCAGGAGGGCAGCAAACAACGCAAGCCGCAGCTAGTGCCCAAAAGGGAATGGTATCGGCAGTGTCCTTGGAGTGGGAAAATTTTCTGACACCCATGCAGCAGCAGCCCACTGAACAGCAAGCGTGCAGATCCACCTCCAACACCGATCGCCTGGAGAAGATGGTCAAGGACTACATGTCAGATGACGTAGCTGTGTCGAACAATCCATCTGCACCCTTCAACTATTGGGTATCGAAGCTAGACACCTGGCACGAACTGGCAATGTACGCAATAGAGGTGCTGGCTTGCCCGGCAGCCAGCGTTATGTCGGAACGTTGTTTCAGTGCTGCCGGAGGCATCGTCACAGATCGGCGTATCCGCCTCTCCACAGAAAATGCAGACCGTCTGACTCAAATTAAAATGAATCAATCCTGGATTGGAAATGACTATGCAACACTCCAGGACCCCAACCAAGTAACATGACCAATGAACATCTGGGATGGTGTAGCATTTCCGGTCCCTGTTTATTGAACCTCTCATCTGTATTACATTTATGACTGCATGGCGGCAAAAAGCATTGCTGCTATATCCGCACGCTTTTTGTCCTCATGCAAGGCCTAGGTTGTTGTGTCTCAAAAACCGTGGCCTTCTCCTCCTGCGCCTGCTCCTGTTCCATCACGTCTGCTGCTGCTGGGTTAGCGTTGCCGCGTGGTCCCTGTTTATTGAACCACTTATCTTTTACATTTATGACTGCATGGCGGTACAAAGCATGCTATCCGCACGCTTCTTGCCCTCATGCAAGGCCTGGGTTGTTGTGTCTCACAAAGCGTGGCCTTCTCCTCCTGCGCCTGCTCCTGTTCCATCACGTCTGCTGCTGCTGGGTTAGCGTTGCCGCGTGGTCCCTGTTTATTGAACCACTTATCTTTATTACATTTATTACTGCATGGCGGTACAAAGCATGCTATCCGCACGCTTCTTGCCCTCATGCAAGGCCTGGGTTGTTGTGTCTCACAAAGCGTGGCCTTCTCCTCCTGCGCCTCCTCCTGTTCCATCACGTGTGCTGCTGCTGGGTTAGCGTTACCGGTCCCTTTTCCTGGAACATCTTATATGTATTACATTTATGACTGCATGCCGACAAAAAACATGTTACCTGTGCAAAGAAAACAGACATTTCCCGCATTTAAAAGACAGTTTTCCCTTTGAAACTTTAAAATCGATTTTCTCAAAAACTATAAGCTCTTTTTGCTAATTTTTTTTTCCTCTTGTACCCACTCCCAAGGTGCACATACCCTGTAAATGTGGGGTATGTAGCATGTAAGGAGGCTTTACAAACCACAAAAGTTCGGGTCCCCATTGACTTCCATTATGTTCGGAGTTCGGGTCGAACACCCGAACATCGCGGCCATGTTCGGCCTGTTCGGCCCGAACCCGAACATCTAGATGTTCGCCCAACACTATACTGAAGGCACATATACCTTGCTACCTATACTGAAGGCACATATACCCTGCTACCTATACTGAAGGCACATACACCTTGCTACCTATACTAAAGGCACATATACCCTGCTCCCTATACTGAAGGCACATATATCCTGCTACCTATACTGAAGTCCCATATACCTTGCTACCTATACTGAAAGCTACCAATATTGAAGGCACCTATACCTAGCTAGCTATACTGAAGGCACCTTTACCTTGCTACCTATACTGTGGATACCTATGCCTGGGTACTTATACTGCGGGCAATTATCCCACAGATCGCACAATTCTTATGTGCAGGATTCGTTAGATTTGTGATTCAAAAAGTTCGACATATTCGAGAACCTTTTTAGATTCGGATTTGGATTTGAAGAAATTGTGGATTCGTCCCATCCCTTTAAGTATTATCTTAAAGTTGCTTAGAGGGAGAAAATAACAGTTTAGAGTCAGAAAAAAAGAGTGTGAGGTGCAGGTAATATAATTTTCAGAATCGGCCACAAGCAAGATGGCAGCCCACATGTGTCAGAGTAGAGACACATTTTTCAGCTCCGGTCAGAAATGGCAATTTGCATAAGTTAAACAATATTTTTAGGTATGTAGAACATGGCAGGGATGAGATCAAGGGAAGGAAAGTTTGGTTAAGGTTTCCTTTACAGTGTGCTTCATTTTAAAAATGTTCTTTCAGCTGTCTGCTGAAAACTCGTAAGTTTTGTGATGGTTTATACCTGTAACTGATGTGCTTGGTCTTCCAGAAAATCATCCACAGTTTCTCAGCCATTTTATAAATTATGCACCTCACTGACACTTATTTCATTGACATTAGATTTTCACCATGGGTTGCACAAATGTTTGAGGGATGACAGTTGCGTTTTCTTTTTAGAATTCTGCAGATAATGAATAACAGTTCAGACATTAACCAAACTTAAATTTACCCTAGATGGATTTATTCTCATGCTCTCAAAGCAATGATAACATTATGTCATCTCCCAAAGCACTTATGAACATAGTTAAAATTTAGACCTAGTTGACTGAAATGGAATTATTCCTGTTTTGTTAAGCAGAACATCAGCAGTTCCTTATTTTCTGAACATCTGTTGTTATCATAATGATAATGTAACCACTAACCAACCATCTAACTTTTGACCGATTTAAAGTGGATCCGAGATGAACTTTTACTCATTGCATAATTGTGTTCCTTTCCTATTGTTTATAGGGCATTCCTCAAGCCAAATACTTTTTTGTTTTTGTTTTAATACTCGAATTCCCTATAAACTAAAGAAGCCTTGCCCACAGGTTTTCAGAGAGCCAAGGCACTTTCAGACAGTAGCAAGGGCTCATGGGAGCTCAGTCTGGGCAGGAGGAGGGGGAGGTATTATTAGCCAGAGATTTCAGAGGCAGAGGGAAAGAGGGAGGAGGAGGGGGATTAGGTTTTGTTTGTTCAAGATGCAGATAAGCCTGCCTCTGTGTAATGTTTACAAACAACATGGCTGCTGTCATTGTATCACAGGAATAATCAATCATATTCTAATAAAGCTGTTTACAGCTAGATTTGCTGTGTAAACTATGTAAACTTTAGATAAGATATATCGACAAGTTACTTGTTATAGTTAGTTCTTCATCTTGGATCCGCTTTAAGTGGTCTGGGGGAAGCCTAGTTCTGAGGACGGGCAGTGGAAAGAGAAGATTGCAGAGGATGATGATGTCCTCCAGAGCAGCCAGAACGAGGTGGTGCAGGGGCACCTTTTTCTCAGGACTTTTCTGCCTCAGAAGGGTCCCTTGTATTATATAAATGAAAAAGAAAGGGAGGTCTGTTGGATGGTCACACAATTAGATTCAAGTTCCAAGGTAACACTGGGGCAAAAGATGATGCAGCTGAGAACTGACCATGAAGTGGCTTTTAATCCTCAGCTTCAGTTCAACCCCACCATAGCACTCAGCTGATGACTACCAGAAGCAGCATCAGCCACTGCATCACTAGAAGCTCAGTGGCCATGCGGGTGATCTATATGGGCTTCCTCCAGCCTGAGCAACCTGAAGATTCCACTAGCAGCAGCAGTCATCACCAATGGTCAATTTAGTAAGTGGCTACAAGAGGTAAGAGGTACAGTATGCCTCAAACCATGCATAGTGATGGCCCCATGGAGTACTGGGTCACCAGACATGGTGACTGCTGTAAGTGCACAAAGAAATTCTTTCTGAGGGAACCTTCAGTGAAGAGGGTGGGGTGGTCACTAACAGTAGGACCCATCTGTTCACCAATAATGCTTACAAACATTATACAAAATGAATGAGTCCTACAGCAATGATTACTTCAGCTAGGCTACTGACTAAATGGACAAAAGGGGTCCATTCCTCTCTAGCTCTCCATCCAAAAAGACTGACCATCTTATGATCATGTATTTAGTTATTTAAACAATCAATCGTGTATTCATTTATTAATCAATTTAAATCATGTCTTCATTAATTTAAACAGACATGTATAATTACACTTTGTCCTTGTTTTTGTTGTATTATTATGTGGCCAGCATCTCATTATTCAATTATTTGTAATTCTACTAACTGTGGCAGTGAAATGTCAATAAAGAAATTCCTCTACTGTGTACATTCTCCTGCTTGCAAATACCTCTCTCTTCGCAGTTATTATTTTGATCATGATTATGCTTTTATATATTAATGGTGCAACACCTAATACACTTTAACATTATTCAACTAGTTGCAAATTCCTGCTCTTTTACTAATTATTATTCTAATTAAAGAGACTCTGAAGTCTCATTTTTTAACTGATTTTCTCATATAATCATCTTCAGCATGAATGCCCCACTTGAATCGCCACATCCCCGCAGCAGATGGGTGATTTATTGCTGTGTTAAAGACCAGAAAAGTTTTACGACTTTGCAGGTCGCAGATTGTGCTGCCCTGGAGAGGCAGAGCTTTGAGCTGTAGCTCTGCCTCTCTGCAATCAATCTCTGTGGATCTCCGCCTCTCCCCGCCCCTCTCAGTGAAAGTAGACTGAGAGGAGTGGGGAAAGGCGGTGATCCGAAGAAATTGACTGTGGAGGAGGCAAAGCTACAGCCTAAAGCTCTGCCTCTTTGAGGAAGTAAAGCCCTGCAAGCCTGGGAGCTTTGCAGGGCTATTACACTGTAATAAATTACCCATCTGCTGCAGGGATGCGGCAATTCAAGTGGGGCATTCATGCTGAAGAGGATTATTTGAGAAAAGCAGGTAAAAAATGAGACTTCAGAGTCTCTTTAAGTATTTTAATCAACAAAGGCAGCATGGTGGAGTAGTGGATAGCACTCTATCCTTGCAGTACTGGGGTCTCTACTTTTAATTTGGGCCAAAAAACTTTCTGCATGGGGGTTGTATGTTTTCCCCTTATTTGTGTAGATTTCTTCCATTCACTCTGGTTTCCTCCCACATCGTGAAATCACAATGGTAAGTTAATTGGTTCTGGCCAAAAATTTACCCAAAGCCCCATACACACAGTAGATGAACCTTGGCTGAGCCTGCCAATAAAACCGCCTCTTCCGAGAATCAGTGTTCAGTGGCCCCTAATGCCCCCTGATGCCTCAACCAGCAACCTGCATCCTGCCTGGTGTATTGAGTTGGTGAAACACTGGCTGAGAGTATTGTTCTCCCTACTCACACACCTGCTGCTTGAAATGACTCTCAGGCATTTCCATCGGTCCCGATTCCCCACACATAGCAACAAAACAGTGTCAGACATACAATGCTGTCCGAGGGATGAAGTACCACGCCCTGCTGGGCAACGTGTCTCCTATGTGTGTACAAGGCTTTAGATAATGATAGAGACATTAGACTATGGCTTTATGGCTCTTTAAAGCACTTTGGAAAATTCCAGCATTACATAAATACACAATAATAAAATGAATAGTAAAAATAATAATAAGCTTTTTAAATGTATGAGGCAACACTAAAAGGACCACCATCGTGAAAAATTATATAATTTAGCATATGTGTAAAAACATACACAAAAGATATACATTTCTCTTATAGCAAAACTTAGTATAATTTACTTTTTTATGTTACAGTAAAATAGAAAAATCAGTCTAGATTTAAAATAGTCAATTTCCTCGGGGGGAATTTCAGTTTTAACCTCTATTCTTTACACAAGCATTCCCTGAAAAGAAACTATACCAAGATACCACTCAGCCATCTTACTTGTTTGCACACGAGTTTAGCAGTTGGACTGATCAACAGTAAGTGATTTTGAAAAATAAAGAAAACCCATTCAAACCATAATGTGGAGATGGATTAATCAGATGAGTCAAATTTTTACATCCTACTGTAAGTGACAGTGGAATAGGAAAAAAAGTAATCTATAATGCATTTTGCTCTGGGACAAATGTTCATGTTAGGCCTATGTATTTTAAATTGTACAATGTTTCACGATAAGGGTTCTTTAAAACACTTTACTGTGTATTGTTCTACTGGCTGTAATGACCTCTCTCTCACCAACCATTATTCTAATTATTATTACACTGTATATATTTACAGGAAAACACTTAATAAAATGTATAATTTAATGTACTGTTATATTGCCAGTAATGTTGTTGAACCAACCCACCATTAACTGAGCCTCTATTGAACATAGTATATTTACATGACATTGTGCTAAACAATTATGTGTAAGTATATACCACACACAATGTGCGACAGCCAAAATGTTAGTGGAGTGTCAGGATGAAATTGAGGTGGATGATACCACCTCTACTCTTTAAACATTTGAATACAACCGGTATCCCCTTATTGGATGATGTCGTTTTTATTCAACATACTTTGTGAAGCCAATGTTTCAAGAACACTGAAGAACTCTTTATCAAGGCAAAATAAGGTTAAAGCCAGGGCTGTCTTCAGAAATATAGAGCACACTTTGGTAAGGGATTTTCCCTTTGGGGTGTAAGGACACCATGCACTCACTGAAGAGCGATGTGTACTGTTCGAGGGTTGAGGGCCTGGGTTTATATGGATATGAAAAAAAGCAATAACAGCATATGTGCTTATGTGTGTGTCTTTATTTAAAGGCTGGGAATATCTAAACTAAAAAAAAAATGGGTTGGGGTGCAGTGGAGGGAAGAGAGAAGTTCATAAAGGAAAATGGTGGGGCTAAAAATGAGTTGAGAGCTTGCGCTCAGAGGCTTGTATACAACATATGGGTTGATAATAGATTGCATAAAAAATTGTAAAACATAAGTAATTAAGAACTTAAAATAATAGAAAATAGAAAAGGTAGAAATTCAAAATTATTTATAAATAAATTGCTAATAAATATACTATACTGTTACCAATTCATCAGTAGTGAAAATTCATTTAAACAATGTTATCTTTACTTTTCCAGAACTATAACACTGTTAGAAGTGTTTTTCAATTTTAACATTAGAATATGTGTTTATGCACAATCATAATAATTTCAAAGCAAACCTTAACCAATTTCAGACTGACGCAGTACAAATCTACGTCAGGTGGGTGGCGCTGCGGTTCTGACCGGACGTAAGCTCTACGTCCCATTCACCGCGCATCCCCGCCCGTTCCTGCTGCTCTCGCCACTTTCTACCCGCAGCAATATGCTGCCCTGCCGCCTCTATGACGGCAGAGCACTGTGAGCCGGGCAGGAGCCGTTTTCATTGGCTCCTGGCCCTGTCATTACTATAAGCCAATCCTATTGGCTTACATTGAGTGACAGGGTCAGGAGCCAATGAAAGCGGCTCCTGACCGGTGCACAGCACTCTGCTGTCATAGAGACGGCAGAGAGAGCAGCCTACGGCGGGGACATAGTGGCGTGACCGGCGGTATGCAGCGTTTTAGTGTACCAGCAGCCTCTGGTCCTTAAAGAGAACCTGTACTGAGTAAAAATATTTAAAATAAACACATGAGGTAACTTCAAATGAACATTACATAGTTAACTTGCCTTCAGTTCCTTTCAGAAGCTCACCATTTTCTTCTGATAATAATCCCTTCCAGTTCTGACAATATTTTGTCAGATCTGAAATATATCAGTTGCTGTCAATAAAATATCAGTTGCTGTCAGTTATAGCTGAGAGGAAAACTGATGTACCAGGTAATGTCCATATTTCCCTATGGCTCAAGTGGGCGATGTTACAGTTTAACTGTGTGCTGACCAGAAAGCTGTTATGGGTAATGGCCATTTTCAAAATGGAGGACGGAAAATTCCCTTGATCACAGTGAACAAACAGGACGCGGGACAGGAGAAAGACACTGAGGAGTAGACTACATGGAAGGTAAGTATGACTTGTGTATGTCTTTTTTGACTTTTAATGTTCAGTTCAGGTTTTCATTAAGGGGGCAGAGGCTGCTGGTACCGAAGTGGTTAAAGAGGTGCTAAGGAGAAAATGCACAAAAAGTAAATAAAAAAATAAATATGTTTAAGATGTTTATACATCATTATAAAAGTAAAAAAAAGGAACTCATCACTTTTACTCTCAATTAAGTAAAGCACTTTTTTTGCACAATTACCACATAATAATTTCAAAGCATACCGTAATGGGGTGCTGTGGTAACATGCACAAAACATAAAATAAAAAATACACAGTAAATAAGAATATGTGCAAGCTATTATAAAATCCTTATTAAAGTAAAAAGTAAAGTTACTTATCAAATTTAAATCTGTAAACTTGTCTGTCAGGAAATTGACTTTCTGATGGACTTTGGCACAAAAAATTAGATTAAAAAAAATAAAATAAATATGTGTCAGAAGTTTATACATTATTATGAAATGAAAAAAAAAGTTACTAATCACATTTACATCTGATAAAGCAAAGCAATTTTTATTCTTGCACAATTATAATAATTTCAAAGCTAACCTTAAAGGAGTGCTATGGTAAAATGCACACACAATAAGATAAAAAAAAAGTACACAGTAAATCAGAATATGTGCACGCTGTTTAAAATCATGATTACATTTTTTTTAAAAAAGTTCCTTATCAAATTTAAATCTGTAAATTTATCTGTCAGGAAATTCACTCCCTGATGAACTTTGGCAGAGTTCATTCTCCCATGAGGGAGGGAACATGCAGCGGGTTATTTAAATAAGAGTAATTCCCCCTATGGGGCTGTTAAAGTAAAGGTGAGTCATTCTAACAACCTCTCTAGCTCTCACAGGAGCACAACTTAATTAAATTTCCACTCACTGCTATGCTGCCCCCGATGTATACTGTCCTTGTCAAAAGTGGTGCATGCACAGTTCATATTATTGTGTTCTGACATAGTCTGTCCTATTATTTTCTTACTTTAATAATGCCTTATAAACCTACACATATTTAATTACGCTTTTACTTTCTACTTATTTTTGTGCATTTCACCACAGTGCCCCTTTAAGCATCTCAAACATCTTGGAATAAACATATTCACAGAAAAATATATATCACAGAAGTGAAAAACTGCAATGTGTGGCTCTATTTCCGATCTAATTGCTTACTGATGTCCCACGAAACTTCAGCACCTCTATTATGAAAATGGAGCTAATCCTGGCAAAACGTTTAAGTCAACTCTGCGGTTCCACACTTACCGCACTAATGCTCGAAGTTAGGAATATGTGCATGAGCGTCACTCATTTTACTAAACATGTGCTTATTGGTACTATCTGTGACTGGCTAATGCAGCGTCCACGTGTCTCAGCTCATGTACTGTCTCAAGCTGACAAATTTAAGCACACAGGAACAGAGGAAAAGAAGGAAAGCTTGGCTGGGAAAGGGAGAGGGCCTGAGCATACTAATGTGCTCCCATCCACTTCTGTTCACTTTTCAGCAAGAAGTACCAGTCATTAATGTTGATGTGTTGCGGAAAAGTGGACCGAAGCAGATAGAGGCACGTTAATGGGCGCAGACCTGAATAGAGAGAGAACAGGCAGGGTCTTCATGGGTAATTTATTCAACTGCCTGCAGTCAAATAAGTAAAGATAAGATAACAAGAAATGAAAGGGAGATAGCGGGACATTGAGAGCATTGCAAGGATTGTGACTGTTAAAGGAGCAACACCACATATTTAATTTAATAAGGGAAAAGTGAGTTCAAGTATGCTTTAAAGTGGACCTGACCTGAACTCAGATGGGGATGGGGGGCTGGGCAGATCAGGTAGCCGCCAAAACTGCTGCTCTACGCAGCTCTCCGCTGCTCCTGTGGGCTGCACTGGCTCACTTTCACTTTTGTGACCTCTGGGTCACGACGCTGGAAGGAGAGATTGTGTCTCTCATTCACAGTCTTCACAAAGGAAACAGCACTGTTGCAAATTACAGAGGCAGAAGAGTCTCAATCTTCTAACTGTAATATTAAATACTTCACGCAGGAAGAAGTGAAGGCAAGACTAAATAAATTAAAAATAGACAAGGCACCTGGCCTGGATGGCATGCATCCTCAGGTCCTAAGGGCATTAAGTTCAGTTATAGCTAAACCCCTTTATCTTATCTTTTGTGACTCTCTTGCAACTGGCAGAGTCCCAGTGGATTGGCGTACAGCCCACGTTTTCCCATTATTTAAGAAGGGCAAAAAATCAGATCCAGGAAATTATAGACCTGTAAGCATCAGTTGTATGCAAACTATTTGAGGGGTTACTAAGAGATACTATACATAACTTCATAGTAGAAAATAATCTTATTTCTCAGCATCAACATGGGTTTACTAAAGACAGGTCCTGTTTGACTAACATGCTCAGCTTTTATGAGGTAGTGAATGCTAATATGGATATTGGGAATGCTGTAGATGTGATATACTTGGACTTTGCAAAGGCCTTCGACACTGTTCCCCACAGAAGTCTGGTGCAAAAGTTGAGGATGCATGGACTAGGGAAGAGTTTGTGTGCATGGATAGGGAACTGGCTAATGGACAGAAAACAAAGAGTTGTGGTCAATGGATCGTACTCTAAAATGGGAGACTGTTAGCAGTGGGGTCCCACAGGGGTCTGTACTGGGTCCAGTGCTCTTCAATTTATTTATTTATGACCTAGTAGATGCGGTAGTGAGCAATGTTGCTATTTTTGCAGATGATACAAAATTGTGCAGAATCTTCAACTCTCAGGAAGATAGTGTCATATTGCAACAGGATCTGGATAGGATGGCTATATAGGCACATACATGGCAGATGAAATTCAATGTTGACAAATGTAAAGTCATGCATTTTGGTCGTACCAATGGTCTAGCACCATACAAAATAAATGGGATACAGTTGGGGACATCAAACTTGGAGAAGGACTTAGGAGTACTCATCGACAACAAGTTAAATAATCGTACTCAATGCCAAGTCGCTGCAGCTAAAGCTAACAAAATTTTGGAATGCATTAAAAGGGAAATAAAAACTCGAGATGCTAGCATAATATTGCCTCTGTTTAACTTTCTAGTAAGGCCACATCTGGAATATGGAATTCAGTTCTGGGCACCACATTACAAAAAAGATATTGCAGTTTTAGAGCAGGTGCAGAGACGAGCAACAAAATTGATACGTGGGATGGAAGGTCTCGCTTACCAAGAAAGGTTAGATAAACTGGGTTTATTTAGTCTAGAGAAAAGACGCCTTAGAGGAGATCTAATTAACATGTATAAATACATCAGAGGGCAATATAATAGCTTGGCGGATGAGCTTTTTGTCCCTAGGCCTTCTCAAAGGACTAGAGGACAAGATCTGCGCATGGAGGAAAAATGTTTTAGCCATTTATTTAGGAAAGGGTTCTTTACAGTAAGAGTGATTAAGATGTGGAATGCATTGCGACAGGAAGTCGTTATGGCAAACTCCATACCTGCATTTAAAGGGGGCTTAGATGCTTTCCTTGCGTTGAAAGACATCCATGGCTACAATTACTAGGTTATGCCTAATGATGTTGATCCAGGGATTTTATCTGATTGCCATCTAGAGTCGGGAAGGAATTTTTCCCTTTTGGGGCTAATTGGACCATGCCTTGTAAGGGTTTTTTCACCTTCCTCTGGATCAACAGGGATATGTGAGGGAGCAGGCTGGAGTTGTACTTTGTACTGGTTGAACTCGATGGACGTATGTCTTTTTTCAACCAAAATAACTATGTAACTATGTAAGAGAACTGCCCAATGGCAGCTCTAGAAAGCCTGCAGGAATGCCCATAGTTGGCATTTAAGCAGGGAATCCCTCTCCCCCAGGTTTACCTCTGGGATAGCAAAAAAAAATGTATTTTGGGGAGCCATAGTGCGGCGGTGGGGGGGGGGGGGCAGAGAGTGGCGGTGGGGGGACACAGAGGCAAGTCATGAGGCAGAGAACATGCCTCTGTGTCCCATTTGCCCCCCATCCCTCACGAACTACCTCGGGTTCGCTTTAAAGGTTATTATGCTGTTGCCTATCTTTTAGAGCAGAGAGAAAGTTCTGAGTTTAGGTCTGCTTTAAAGGTGAAAGCAAGACAGAGAACTTGTGTGGTTTGTAATGTGCAAGTAGTGGTACAGATAGTGAGAGTAAGTGGCATGGAGGAGAGAGATAATTTGTGCACATCTATTCAGGTTGAGCTCTACATACTTTTCAATCATACATGAAGTGATGGCTAATAAGGCAGGGACTTTGAAATGACTGTTAAGGGAAGGGAAACAGATCCGTTATGGATAGTTAGATATTGGTGGCATTATAAACTTGTATTTTAAAATCTGAAGGCAATAATCTATTTATGACAAGCTCTGTAGCTCTTCACACCACAACCTGTAATTCTGTACAGAAGAAGCAAGCATAAACATTAGCTTACAGGACTGCTGATATGGTACCTGCAGACATGCCTGACTTAATTTCCTCATCTCCTGTCAAATCTCCCACACTATTACCGAGCAGAAGCTGAAGGGGGTGTGTCAGATACTAAGAGCCAACAAGTTATATGCTTACAGTAAAATATAGCCCCAGTCACTTTTATGCGCTATGTGTTACACTGGTACAGATCGCTGATGATATAATACAAGTGATCAATTGACAATGTTTATTTATGCTCATTCACTGTACTTTTGTTTAAAGGTGCCCATACACTCGTCAGATTGGCAGCAGACAGATAAGAAATGCATCTGATGATCTATCTGATGCGTTTTTAGAACATTTTTTACCAGGATAGAATTCCAATAGATTTCAGTTTGAAATCTGTTGAAATTCGATCTGATGGCATTTTTTTGCCATCAGATTTCCATTAAGGCCAATGCAAACTGATAAGCAATCTCATCAGATCGACCTAAATTTTCCACCCTGCTAGTTCGATGGAAATCCATCGAAATCGATCGAAATCGGCCGTCGATCGGTCGATTGACCAACCGATTTGCGATCGATCGATCGATCGATCGCGATCGATCGGTCGGCCAGAAAATCGGCTGAGTGTATGGGCTGCTTTAGCGAAAGCTCTCAAATATAAAATCAACAGTTGCCCAGGACACCATTGTCACCCTGCCAACAAGTCTGGCTTTGCCTTTCTAATGCAAGTAATCTTATCTATGTCCCTACTTGGTAGAGTGGTGTTCTTTTTTTTCTTAGCCAGATCTTCTGCAAGCATTCAACCATGATTTAATATCGAAGAACAGTTCACTTCAGTAAGGATACAGTTGCTACTGAAGTGTTTTATGATAAACATTTGTGTGATCAGGAAAGGTAGATTTCAGCAAAACACATCACTAGGTGATAAATCTCACAGAAGGAAAAGGCGAGAGTAAATCATGTGTCTCAGTGTTAAATAGTAGTGTTGTTCTTTGTGTTTAGGTTTACATCAAAATCGCCCAGAATTTTAGCAGAGTTTAGCTTGGAAATCTAAAACTTAACATTTGCAATGTTTGCGGTGCTGAGTTCAGCAGGCAAACCCATACTGAATAGGTACTTAGCCAGTTAGTGGACAGTGGCATGCAGGACCTTACATGGATTCTAGGTAGATTTTTGCAGTAACAGACAGGTGTCCTATTAGATGCCAGTGATTACAGTGATATGGACCTGCCCAAAGCCTTTAAATGACAGCTATTTCACAGGCATCAGGCATTTGCATTCTAATAATATCGGTAGTTACATTGGCATTTTGGTCATAGTTATGGTTAGATAAGATGTTTGGGGAACTGCAACTGCACTTACATGAGACTACAACAGGTAAGGTAGGACACCGTAAATATTTTGAAAGAGACAACTTTTTTTCTAATTTTGGTTGTGTACATTACAACCTCAATGAATTTTAAATGAAACAACTCAGATGCAGTTGAACAAAAGAATTAAATAACTGGAAATAAAATGTTAATTTCTAATACTTGGTTGAAACCCCTTTGCTGGCAATTCCAGCCTGAAGTCTTGAACTCATGGACATCACCAGATGCTGGGTTTCATCCTTATTAATTCTCTGCCAGACCTTTACTGTGGCGACTTTCAGTTGCTCTTTGTTAGTGGGCCTTTCTGTCGGAAGTTTAGTCTTCAACAAGGGAAATTCATGCACGATTGGGTTAAGCTAAGGTGACTGACTTGGCCATACAAGAATTTTCCACTTCTTTGCTTTAATAAACTCCTGGGTTGCTTTCGCTGAATGTTTTTTGTCTTTGTTCATCTGCCGCCCAATCAATCTGACTGCATTTAGTTATATTTGTATGTTTCTGAACACCTCAGAATTTATTCAGCTGCTTCTTTCGTGTGTAATATCATCAGTCCCAGTGCCACTGACACCCATGGACTGCAATCCATCACACTACCTCCACCCTGTTTTACAGATAATATGGTATGCTTTAGATATTGAGCTGTTCCACGCATTCTCCATACATTTTTCTTGCCATCTTGTGGCTTTTTTAGATGTTCTTTGGCAAAGCTCAGTCTAGCCTTTCTATTCTTAAAGCTTATGAGTGCCTTGCACCTTGCAGTGCACCCTCTGCATTTACTCTCATACAGTCTTCTCTTTATGGTAGATTTTGGATATCAAAACATCTACCCCCTGGAGAGTATTGTTCATTTGGTTCACTGTTGGGAAGAGATTTCTCTTCATCATGGAAATTAATCTGCGATCATCCACTACTGTTGCCCTCCGTGGATATCCAGGTCTTTTGCATTGCTGAGTTCACTAGTGCATGCTTTCTTTCTCAGGATGTACCAAACTGTAGATTTTGCAACTCGTAATATTGTAGCAATTTCTTTTTTTCTGTTTTTGCAGCTTAAAGATAGCTTCTTTCACATGCATGTAGAGCTGACCGCATATTATCTGTCCACAGCAAAATCTTCCATGTGCAAGCACCACACCTAAAATCAATTCCAGGCTTTTTATCTGCTTAATTGACAATGCCATACACCTGCCCAGGAAAAAGCCTTTGACTCAATTGTCCAATTACTTTTGAGCTCTTGAAATAAAGGGATTGTGTTAAAAAATGCTTTTAGTTGCCTCACATTTTTATGCAATCGTTTTGTTCACCCAAATGAATTGTCTGCACAACAGATTTTTGAATACTATGAACAGATTGTGCAGGTAAGGTCATGATGGAGGCAAAGATGCCTCTGGTACTGATTGCAGTTGCATTACTCATGGTGGACAAGCAACAGTGAATTAAAATAGGCATTGCAATTTATTATAAAGATGCAGTAACCATGCCTGGTGTATTGGAAAAAGCTCTGCTCAATTCACATGTACTTTCCGGTGGGGAAGTGCTTGATGCAGGGCCACCTGGCCTGAAGATCCAGCTGAGGTTGACTTGTATCCAAGTATATACAGTATTTGTGCTTCCTGTTATGGCTTTCTACCATGCAAATATGACAACTTAGTAAC
Source organism: Hyperolius riggenbachi (assembly GCF_040937935.1). Lineage (NCBI taxonomy): Eukaryota > Metazoa > Chordata > Amphibia > Anura > Hyperoliidae > Hyperolius > Hyperolius riggenbachi. The sequence continues at coordinate 187,600,039 of NC_090646.1, read as the reverse complement.
ACCATGTGCAGCTTTCACAGACCTATTCAAAGCTTTCATTTGAGAGATTTGCAGTCCTCAAAAGCACAACACATGACTCCCATCACAGAATGCTTTTTACTGATTTTTTAAAATGAATTTCATAGTATTGTGGTGTTCTTTTCGGGTCATTTTGGTACCATTTGCCATTGTATCTATACAGAAGGTTAAACACACCACAAAATATGTTTCTCATTTGAAATCAGAGGAGTTTGGATTCAAGTTTTGGTGTAACCTGAACAAATGTGACCTAGTTTAAGCAACAGAATTTAACAAATCTAAATGCAATAGAACTCAGAATGAACAGCCCTGTGGTGAATCACCAGCTCTAATTCTGTAACGATAATTTTGGGCGTCTCCGGTGCTGGTGAAGTTTAGGTTCCGCCACAGGCACTCATACTAATTGCAGCTTTAAGGGGAAATTTGGGCAACAGAGACACCTGATAAAATAGTTTGCACCCGCTATTTGTTGCCAAAGTATGCACAGTGGGCCACCCAAATTTCCTCTATGGCTCACCGAAACTTCCCCGCCAGCCAATAAATAGCATACACAAAAAATGGGTAGCACCAGCCCAGCTGAAGCCGCGTTCGGCGGCGAATCGCGAAGGCAGAGTCTGGGTCCACACCGCCTTCCTCCATCCTTGCTACTGGTGGTAAGTTCCCCCTGTTCTCCTCACTTGGTGTCTTCTTTGCCTCTCACAGGCATCTTGCACTCACGCCATTTCCCCTGCCCAGGGGGACCTTCTTTGCTCACTTTCTCCTCTCACTGTTCCTCCATCATTTCTTGTCACGCTAGCACTTTTGTACATACACATATATATGTGTATGGGTTATATTATAATATTGTTGAGCACTTGTCACTTTACTTACCCTCAGTGTCATTTAATGCTATTGTTTGGAGTTGAGGAAGGATTGGGCTATACATTTGTCATTTATACAATTATTTTATACATTGTTGTGTGCTACCTGGACTTGGTGGTTTTTAATTGGTTTTAATGTTATTTGTGTAACTTAATTGTTCAATAAAGCTCATGTTTATATATTTTTCTATATTACTGTGGTCCGGGTTTTATAGGGGATTTGCTCTGGTTTGGAATTAGCCAATAAATAGCAGCTATAAACCATTGGGTACCTAATCGCAGTTTTAACATTGCTGCCTATGGTGGCACAATTTTTAACAATGTACCTTCATTGCCCTTTTTACCTGCTTTGTTGTTAGGGGGGTGGTTAGGGTTAGGCTTTGGCAGGGTGGGTCAGTTCGGGTTAGGCATCAGTAGAGTGAGGGCTCATCGCAAAAAGGGTTAGGTTTGGCGACCGTAAAATATCTTTTTTTATCGGAATTAGCACTGCCCAGTAGTAGAATTTTTACCGATATTCTACTAGCGGTTATCTCTGGCACCCAAATCTCCCTGACACCAATTTTGCATGTAGGCTCTAATTCTCTTGGGATTTGGCTTGGACTGACCTAGAAGCTTGAGTAGTCTTCAGTAAGCGACATTTGTGTTCTGGTGGTTCCTTGAAAACAAGATCCCATTCAAACCTTCTTTGTATATGGTAAAATTTAGCTAGCAAGAATGGGAGCTTTTTCATCCAAGCACACTGCTTGGATGAAAAAGCCCCCATTCTTGCTAGCTGATTTTTTTTTTTTTTTGAAAGAATAAATCTGTATATAACTTTAACCCTGTCTCACAGGTACAGTTATTGAGCAACAGATAGATACATTTCCTTTATCTGGCACTTGTTTGGCTCTTGAAGTAATGCATATATGCAATGTACTACCCTTGTATTACCTAATTATGATGAATACTGCATCCCCATTACAACATTGTATTGATTTCCTAATAAAAATAGAAATAAACACAGCTAAACAATCAAATTATTAATTTATGTTGCAAATAAGCTTCTCTTTTGTCGTGTAAATCACGTATTTCATTTAAAAACTGAAGAAAATGTGTCAAATACTTGAATACAGAAGGAAGCTGTGCATAAATATATCTCCAGCTGCATTTTTTAATATCCTGAACCAACCAAATTTTTTTTGCATTTGTCAACTAGTGAGTAATGAGCTGTTATTTTAAAATAAATAGAAACAACAGAGCTTCTGGAACTGGAATGGGGTCACTCAATGATCAGCAAACACAGAGAAATTGGATTAGAAAAATTTTATGCAGAATTCAAGTTATTGTTTTCCGCCTAATCTTCCCTCCTGTTCACGTCGCCAGCCATCACACAAACGTTAATGGAGCTGAAATCATCTGCCGAATTTTCAATAACTGAATAGAGAGATCCAATATTGTAGATGAGTTTGATAAATGCCATTTCCAGCATTTCTTGGCATTGTTTTTTTACAGTATGGGTGACATTAATAACAACGCCAACACTGCAAAGTGTTGTTTTGGATGGTAATTAACATTTCCTATGACACATGGTCATTATGATAGCTTAATCCCTAGCTGAATTATTGTTCCCATAATTATACACACAATAACTGTGTACGTGATGTTAAGAGAACTTTTACAAATGGATATTCATGAAGAAGTGCAGCTTCTATAAGTTTTAGTGTGTCACTTGCAAAACGGTCATTAAAGGGGAACTCTTCAAGAAGGCCTACCCCACCTCATTGATTCCCTAAGTCGTTTGGCTGAGAACCTCTTGATGCAGTCCTCCTCCTATCTTGTCACCACCCCATGCCTTTAGATGGTAAGCATTTGGCCAGGCACTTCCTCCTTGTGTATCCCACCTGCTTGTGCATCCTGCTCACTGAATAAATTGTATTATTGTGGCTACTACTCCAGTGTGTGATCTGGCATTGTGTGCCTTACTGTTTATTACTTGTATTGCGTTGTCTGTCACCCCTAGTATCATTGTCAGTAACCTTCTTTATTGTCCAGAGCTGCATTCTATGTTGTTGCTATATAAATCCAATAAATAATAATAATAACTCTAGGAAGTGCTAAATAGAAGTTTCCCCCTTGTTAGATCAGTTATTGCAATGATGGTTTGAATGTGGTTTTCTATTGCCTGTAAAATTCTTTGAAGCTCTTCTGAAAATGGCATTTCACCATTGATCGGGTTGAGTATAAACCAGACATGTCCAAAGTCTGGTCCGGCGCCAAATGCCGCCTGTCAAGTCATTCCTGGTGGCCCCCAAAGCTCTCTACAGTTGTTGAGGCCATAGCTGTGGTGCCGCATGTAGGGGCTAGCAGCACTAACAGCCACTGATTAGCAGCTGTCACTGTGCTAACTGCACAAAGTATATCAGTTATTTCCTGTGGAAATGTTTAGGCAAAATGTCTTTTGTGTACCTAATTAAAATCAGCAAAAATGTTGTTTAATTTCACTAGTTTGGCCCCCTATCATGCTCAGTAATGGTTATTTAGCCCTTAAAAAGTTTGGCCACCCCATGGGATAAAACGATTTTCAGAGACTTTACTTTTTACAGTTTTGCTAAGTTAACAATGGGAAGCAGCTCCTGTCAGGAACTGTATTATGTTGAAAGATAGCCAGTGACGTAGCTAAGGAGCTGTGGGCCCCGATGCAAGTTTTACAGTGGGGCACCCCAAGCACTCTATACATAACAATGGATATGGCACACCAAAACCTGCCAATGGCAACTACAGTGTCAGAGGTGCAAGAAGTAGATGGGGAACAGTTTGTTAATGATTACCACCATTCAAAGTATCTCTGGCCCAAGGGCCCCGCTGTGGTCGCAACCTCTGCACCCCCTATTGCTACGCCCCTAAAGATAGCACTACTGTCCTTAAAGCTGTAATGCTAATATTCTATTTCACGGCTTATATACATGTAATGACTTTAAAGTGAACCTGAAGCAACAATTGACATGATGAGATACACATATTCCCATATGAGACTAGCTCTACTAAGAAACCATGTGATGTCCCTTTCTGTTTTCCAGTACTGGAAGAGCTAAAAACGTCAGTATTTATCTATGCAAAAGAGCTTCTCTGAGCTAGTCGACGACTTGGTTGAAGTCAGTCCCATTTTCCGAAGAGTATAAGCAGCTAAGACAGCTTGAGATAAGATTTTATCGCAGGAAAGTTCAAAGGGTCATTACTTCTAATTTGTTTTACAGCTTAACCACCTTAGCGGTATGGACGAGCTCAGCTCGTCCATCACCGCCGGTGGCTGCCGCTCAGGCCCTGCTGGGCCGATTTGCTCGCAGTAAAAAGCAGCACACGCAGCCGGCACTTTGCCAGCCGCGTGTGCTGCCTGATCGCCGCCGCAGCGCGGCGATTCGCCGCGTGCAGCGGCGAAAGAGGGTCCCCCCAGCCGCCCGAGCCCTGCGCAGCCGGAACAAACAGTTCCGGCCAGCGCTGAGGGCTGGATCGGAGGCGGCTGACGTCAGGACGTCGGCTGACGTCCATGACGTCACTCCGCTCGTCGCCATGGCGACGAGCAAAACGAAACAAGGAAGGCCGCTCATTGCGGCCTTCCTTGTTACTGCGGATCGCCAGAGGCGATCAGAAATATTGGTTAGGAGCGCCCTCTAGTGGGCTTTCATGCAGCCAACTTTCAGTTGGCTGTATGAAATAGTTTTTTTTTTATTAAAAAAAAACCCTCCCGCAGCTGCCCTGGCGATCTTAATAGAACGCCAGGGTGGTTAAAAGAATTCTAGAGTGTGAATTCTAAACTTCAACTGTGGCAGTCTGATGAATTGTTATAAATAAAGCTTTCTTTGCTGTTAACTATTTGTACTACATATACGATGTATTGTCTCAGAAGTTTCTTTTCACTTCAGGTCCACTGTAAAGTGACTAGGGTGTACATCAAATAGGCATGATCAGTATTCCCACAAATGTGTTCAAGTTATTCCCACAGGCAAGCACCCTCCTCCCCTGTGCAAATCCACAGTGTTGGTGACGGATTATCTGGTGTGGCAGATCTCAAAAGTGGAGGCCACCGACATTAAAGGAGACACTGTATAAACACAAGATTTTCACCTGAAAAGATCAAGAATTATTGTTTCTGGTCACATAATTCTTGTTAAATCTGTGTTATTGAACACAAATGCAGTATGGTATAACAAAATCCACAACAATATTTGAAAAATACATACATGAGCATATAGGTATGCTGTAGGTGATGTCAAACAACGTAAAACTGTTGTCAAGAAAGCGTTTGTGTGGCCTAAGGTCCTTGTCTCTAATAAGGCAGAGGGATAAGAGCATAATGACTTATGACCCTTTACCTCTACTATTATGCAGAGTCCCGTGGTGTAAATTGGGTTGTTCTCTGCTTATTCTTGGAAGAAAGCAGAGTTGCACTTAAGACAGCCAACCTATTTAATGCTATAAAAAAACATAAAGATGAACAGACCGGGCACTGTCCTGTAGTTAGCATTTATTCACAATATGCAGCCAATGACATAGGCGATGAATGAAAGCGTTACATCAAACCTGTCCGACGTCTTACATCAGTACAACCATAAGTGCGTCCAGTGAGGCTTGCATGGAGGGACGTGGTGACCAGGGAGGAAGGATGTGCACAACAGCCATTTCGCGCTTGCAGCGCTTGCTCACGTGCGTATGGCCCGGATACGCACGTGAGCAAGCGCTGCAAGTGGAAAAAAATGGCTGTTGTGCACATCCTTCTTCCCTGGTCACCACGTCCCTCCACGCAAGCCTCACTGGACGCACTTATGGTTGTACTGATGTAAGACATCGGACAGGTTTGATGTAACGCTTTCATTCATCGCCTATGTCATTGGCTGCATATTGTGAATAAATGCTAACAACAGGACAGTGCCCGGTCTGTTCATCTTTATGTTTTTTGCATCACTTGGAACTTTCTTCTATGTGTTATTCACCGTGAGCACGTCACTGGGCACATTGAGTTGCAGCCAGAAGTGAGGACTTGTGAGCGATACTTACATGTTTGCAGTAGGTGGTGGTTTATTCCTCCTGTTGCCGGGTGCCCAGCACCATTTTTTCTCCTATTCTTCACAAGCTATTTAATGCTATAGCACAACCTATAAACCAGTAATAGTACGAACATGAAAACCAAAAAAGAAAAAGGGAAAACAAATGATGATAAAAATGTATACAAAACATATGACCAATAAACCAAAGTCTGCCTGTGCCTCAGTTCAATAAAGTCAGATAATAATAATCAAGACAAGAAATTACCTCAAATGAGCACACCTATAGTACCAGCACTTACCATGTCCCACACACAGCAGTCCGAGGGGGCCCAGCAATTTCCAAATATATGTAATGTGCTAACTAATATAACATAGTTCCCCTATTCGGATGACAAGTGGGAATTAAGAAAACGTTTAAACTCATCTGAATCTCTAAAAATCAACCAGCCAACCCTAGTATCAATGAAGGCATCCATTCTATTGTCATCAGAGGCCATCAACTCTTCCATGTTCATAATGTCATTTAATGCTGTTGCTTAGAGGGAAATCAGCGGGGGAACGTTAGATTTCCAAAGTCTGGCTACTGCTGTACGCGCTGCAGTCAAGACATGTCTTATAAATTATTTTTTGAGTTTAGAGAGGGAGCCTGGTATAAGAGATAATAGTGCTGCCTCCAAAGTGATTTCATAAGAAGAGTGGGTGATTTTCTGATAACATGTAGAAATGGACTGCCAAGAGGGTTGAATGGCGATACATCCCCACCAAAAATGATCCTGCGACCCCAGGGAGACACCACACCTCCAGCACACACTCGATGCATAGGATATATTTTTGCCAGGGTCACGGGACACAATGGCCACATAATTCTAAGTTGTGTATGTAGCTGAAAGAAAAATTACAGTCTGGTAGGACTTATGATTAAAATTGATTCCATTTTACTGATGTGGTTATCCTACTTGCCTTTGACCCAAACTAATGTCATCTGTGTGAAATTCACCATTCCCTACCTGGTCATAGCAGCTAGTGTGGAAGGTGAAAAGTTAACGTTAGAGTGCTCACTACAGCACACTGATAAGGCCACCACCAATGGAAAATAAAACTATATCTGTGACTGAATCTGCTGGAGATCAATGCTGCAACATGGCTGTTCATAATGATCATAATTTTGATTTCAAGCTGAAAATCTGTTTGCATTGTGTGCCAGTAATAAATGCCTCTCTTTTCAGATTTCCATCAGAGAGGGATCTGTTGGTTGAAATGGGTTGCCATCTACCAGTGTTTGGCTATCTTAACAAAGGTATTGTAAATGCAGATATGCATCCAAATCATCAATACGAGGCACATACTCTGCATGTTATCCAGCCTGGATGCAGAAATGTGCTTATGTGAAAATGCTAGTATGTTGTGCTCTTACTGGCCAGAACAGTGATGTATGCTGCCTGGAACCTTTGCAGTCTAAAGCATAAATGCATTGCAGTTGAGTTCATTTTAGTACTGAGTGATGAAAAACAGAGTAAGCTCCACCTTGGGCACCTGTGTGTATTGCTTCACATAATACACAATTTCATTTATCTGTCACTGTGGAGCACTCGGAGCTTCAGGAATGCGCACAATGCCTTGTCTCTTTTAATACTGGTATGCCCTTTACACTTTATACAGTAATCACATTTTTGTTCTGCCTTCCATGTGGATTTGAAAGTTTTTATTTTTAACTGATTAAAAGCTCTATAGTTTATTTACAGTGGCTTTATATGAGTTAAAATGAATACACAGCTACTGCAATCAACATCATTTTCAAAGTGAAATAAAAGACAATATCAGTGTACAATTAGCATGGTCATAATTTATGCATAACTAATATCAACTAATAACTAATGAATTCATTCACTTTTTGTATGTTTAGAATAGATCTATATGCATTGTCTCTTTAACCTATGCTTGGTGTAATTTGCCTTCTTAAAACAGAAGGTACTTATGATAATTAAGTAAACATCTGTAGTGGACTTTCCATTTTTGCTACATAAGTAATATCAGTGTTGTTAATCAAGAAGTTACTCTGTAAGGGGGTGAATACAAAAGGAGGCACTGACTGCTCTGGCTGCAGGACCGCTGCAGTCTGTGGACTGGATGTGCTCATGGCAAACTTGCAGGATGTAGCACATATAAAGAAACCAGGAGGGAGACTCAGGCACTGTCCAGAAGATCACTTTTATTGGAACAGCAATTTCAGAAGTCTTGCAATGTGTTCATACACAAAGTAATAGTGGGTGAATGGCTCAGGGGGTGGGAGTCAGGGCAAAGATCAGACCTATACAAAACAGTACTTTGTGTATGGACACACTGCATGGCTTATAGTACGAAATTGCTGTTCAAAAAAATTAATCTTCTGGATAGTACCCGAGTCTCTCTCCTGTTCTTCACTAATATCAATTTGTGTTTATTCATCTACTTGTCTTGCTATGTTCCTTTTAAAGCTTGTGAGTTTACTTATGCAAAAAGATAGGAATTTATACAGTACATACTACAGCTGGAAGCAAAATGCATGCATAACATACTTAACAAATCAAAATATGAACAATCTGGCAAATTTTCACAGTATGCTCAATTGTGTTGCCTGCAATATACAGTATTACTACAGTCTTTAACTGCAGCTTCCCTAGGACAATAAAACATATCAGTACAACATTCCTAACAGCATAACTCGCTAGCTTACATGATGTCAAATATGACTAAATTGCTGTATATCTTTCTCATCATATAGCCAGACATACTTGTATATCAACAAAATGCCTTTGATGTCACCTTAGTTGTTTGATTATGGGCTCTTTGTTCTGCATATCCTCTCTCTCTGGGCTGGTGCACACCAGAGCGGTTCTGGAGCATTCTTTAAAGTGCTTGCAGGGGGAAAAACGCTTGGCTAATGAAGGTGAATGGGATGGTGCATACCAGAGAGGTTTGTTTTTTCCACAAACGCAAACTCAGGGGCTGCAGCGTTTCTACCTCAATGTTAAAATATAGGAAAGTGGAAAACAGCTCTGAAAAACACTAGATCAGAGCGGTTTTCCGGGCGTTTTTGTTACAGAAGCTGTTCAGTATCAGCTTTACTGTAACATTATTTGTAATCTGCTACACAAAAACTCTACAAAAAACGCTAGGCATGTTTAGAAAATGTCTCTAAACATACCTAGAATCGCTCTGAGATCTGCTTAAAAAATCTCTAGCGTTTTGCAGATCTGCTAGAGGTTTGTAGTGTGCACTGGGCCTCCCTGATTCTATTATTAAATTATCATTTAGATTGCTAAGAGGACCCTTAAGTTAGTATTGCTTCTAGATGTTATACAGACCTCATCTATGTCATTTATTCAATACCAGTTCAATCTCTAGGGATGAACACATGGATTTTGTGGCGTTCCAAATGCAGACATCTTAATTCTGCAATTTTGAATTGAAAGTTGGCATTTGGAATGCACTGAATAGCAATGGGTAAATTCCAACAGTTATAAATAGTGCACAAATAGCAATACAGTGTCTACTGGTCACGCTCAAGGTACATGAATGTAAAATTCTTAATGCAAAACTTTTCTGTGAAAATGTGAAGATTTTTGGTGAAAATTCTAATTTAAATTGTAACCTATCGTAGACATAATTTTGTAAATTCACATAAACAGGGCCGGATTTCTGCAAAGGCCTCAAAGGTCATGGCCTAGGGCGGAAAAAAATCAGAAGGATAAAAGGGCGGCAGGACCTGAGAGAGATAAGAGGCTGCATGTCAAAATAAATCATTTCTCCTGCTCCAAAGCGCCCCGGCTTGGCTGCACACACACAGTCAGAATTCCAGAGCTCCATGTATTTTCCTTACTTCGTGTATTTTCCTTACTTCGTGGCGTGCGATGAGACAGTGCTATCTACTGAACATACACGCTTCAGTTTCTTGCCAGGGGTGAGAGAAACATGGATCACAATGTAGACCATTTATGATCCAGTAAAAGTAAACATTTTAACAGAATTATTTCCACTTTACAACTCAAGCTGGGCTAAACAATGTATTGCTGGTCCGATTCTGTTAATGACTTGAGCCATTCCTTCTCCTCTCTCCCCCTGGATTGTAAATCTTAAACAGATAAGGGTTTTTTTTCCTTAGAGAGATTTATGGCAGCCCCTTCTAAGCTAAATCTTAACCCCTTGCTGGCTCATTTTAAAGGCAGCAGTAGTCTAGAATGAGATAGACAACTTCTCTATAATTATAATTACAAATGTACTGTTGTATACTTTTGTATTGTTACATTCTGTTTTGTATACCAAAAGTAATAACATACACTAAAAATTAAAAAAATATATATTTGTACCGTGTTGGCAAACAGTAAAAAAACACCTGTGAAAGAATCAGTACAATAAATACTATAAAATAAATGCAACAGATCTGTGATTACAGAAGAGCAGAGAGGGAGATGAACGCCGCTCTGCTACTTCATGCCTGGTACACACCATGCAATTTGCCATCAGATAGATGGGTTCAAATTGATTATTTCTGACAGGTCTAATCTGATTTCTGATCATTTTTCTAATCGACTTTGTATAAGTGATCGGAAAATCGATTCAACCCATCTATCTGGTGCGTACCAGGCATTAGGGACTCACTGCTCTAACAGGAAAAACAATCATTCATCATTTTTCAGAGAGAAAACATTCATAGGTATCCTGCAAACAAGTGATCGTTAAGGCTCATACACATATCAGACTATAGTCTTTGGAAAAAGAAAGATCACAGTCCAATCTTACCACCCTTCATGTAGTATGAGAGCCATACCTTCACAGTCTTTTCTATGAAGCTGAACTCCCCATCAGAAAAAATCTTTGCAAGATTCTGCACACACAGATGCTGTACAGACACAAAAGATCAGTATCTGCAAAAGATCTGTTCCTGCCACCTTGTTTAACTGACATTCATCTGCAGATCAGACAATCATCTGCAGATCTGAAAATCCATCCTGGTGGATCGGATCTGCAGAAGAATGTCTGTTAAACAAGGTGTGTGTGATGATCTGCAGATATCATAGACTATGAATGCATTTTGCAGGAACAGATCTTTTGCAGATACTGATCTTTTGAATGTGTACAGCATCTTTGTGTGCAGCATCTTGCAAAGATTTCTGTCTGATGGGGAGTTCAGCTCCATAGAATAGACTGTGTAGGTATGGCTCTCATACTACATGGAAGGGGGTAAAATTGGTATGTGATCTTTCATTTTCCTAAAGGCTCATACACACATCAGACCACAGTCTTTGGAAAATGAAAGATCACAGACCAATTTTACCCCCTTCCATGGAGTCCGAGAGCCATACCTACACAGTCTATTCTATGGAGCTGAACTCCCCATCAGATAAAAATCTTTGCAAGATGCTGAACACGTTCAAAAGATCAATATCTGCAAAAGATCTGTTCCTGCAAAAGATCCGTTCCTGCAAAATGCATTCATAGTCTATGATATCTGCAGATCCTCATACACACCTTGTTTAACAGACAATTATCTGCAGATCAGACAATCATCTGCAGATCTGAAGATCCATCCTGGTGGATCTGATCTGTAGATGAATGTTTGTTAAACAAGGTGTGTATGAGGATCTGCAGATATCATAGATTATGAATGCATTTTGCAGAAATGGATCGTTTGCAGGAACAGATCTTTTGCAGATACTGATCTGTTGCATGTGTACAGCATCTTTGTGTGCAGCATCTTGTAAAGATTTCTGTCTGATGGGGAGTTCAGCTCCATAGAATAGACTGTGTAGGTATGGCTCTCATACTACATGGAAGGGGGTAAAATTGGTCTGTGATCTTTCATTTCCCTAAAGGCTCATACACACATCAGACCACAGTCTTTGGAAAATGAAAGATCACAGACCAATTTTACCCCCTTCCATGGAGTATGAGAGCCATACCTACACAGTCTATTCTATGGAGCTGAACTCCCCATCAGATAAAAATCTTTGCAAGATGCTGAACACATTCAAAAGATCAATATCTGCAAAAGATCTGTTCCTGCAAAAGATCTGTTCCTGCAAAAGATCCGTTCCTGCAAAATGCATTCATAGTCTATGATATCTGCAGATCCTCATACACACCTTGTTTAACAGACAATTATCTGCAGATCAGACAATCATCTGCAGATCTGAAGATCCATCCTGGTGAATCTGATCTGCAGATGAATGTTTGTTAAACAAGGTGTGTATGAGGATCTGCAGATATCATAGACTATGAATGCATTTTGCAGAAACGGATCTTTTGCAGGAACAGATCTTTTGCAGATACTGATCTGTTGCATGTGTACAGCATCTTTGTGTGCAGCATCTTGCAAAGATTTCTATCTGATGGGGAGTTCAGCTCAATAGAATAGACTTTGTAGGTATGGCCCTCATACTACATGGAAGGGGGTAAAATTGGTCTGTGATCCTTCATTTTCCAAAGACTATGGTCTGATGTGTGTATGCACCCTGAGTGTGTGTGTGTGTGTGTGTGGGGGGGGGGGGGGGCGGTTGGTGGTACCGGGCCTAGGGCACTGGGAAGTCCAAATCCGGCCCTGCACATAAACTGTAAGTAACCTTATGATTAGTGTGAAAATATATCTGCAACAGTTTACAATACAGCGATTTCACAATGCAAACTTGGAATCTGCGAAATTTAGAATTTGTTCTGCATTCCGTTTGAAATGTAAGAAATTGTTGTATTCAGAATACAGCAATTCATAGCACGTTACTCATTTAGCAAGTACAGTCCCTAATGATGTTATCTCTTTTAATAAAGCCCAGAAATATTCCTGCCTGGTGCATTTTAGTGACTACTAATAGCTGCTGTAAGTGAAAAGCTATCCATTCCTGCCCTTTATCTGTTATCTGGGCTATGAGAACTAGAAGGCAGACTTTGAGGCCATGATCACATTAGCACAATGCATTATTGCATATGATTGCCCTGAACATGGTATTCTATAGGCATATTCACATATTTGTCCAGGGTCTATGGCTAAAAGTATTAGAGGCATGGGATTGGCAGGATAGCCAGGCAACTGGTATTGCTTAAAAGGAAACACATTATATACAAATTATACATACTCCTTACACTTCAGTTGCCCATTAAACACTGCGCCCTGAGCACTTGAGATGCAATCAAATAAAGTTTACTTTCATGGACAAACTGGTGCACAACAGATACCAATTTCTGCACCCAAATTCTATGAAGTAACCCAAGCCATTGAAAACGGTACACATGTAGTTTTCTCATAACAGCATCATATATGGCCATTTTCCTTCTCACTGAAATTAATTTTTCAATATGCACATGGATTGTGTCTTATGTCTGAGCCCTAAATTGTGCTCACTGCTTTCTCTTACTAAGCTGTAACATTGACCAACTCTCACCATCTTTGGTTATGTGATATTAGTGACAGGAAATGTGGAAAATGGTCCTTAATTAACCTACTAAAGCTTTTCTTAACCTCCCTAGCGTTCAATTTCCCCAGGATTTCTGTGCAAAAAGTGATAAAATTTCTTTTTAAAACTTTTTTTTTCCTGTAACTTGCCAAAATGTGTCAAGCAAGGGTCTAGTATACAGTGCAGGAGAGTATTGCTGTGGATGCACGTTTATACTGTTCGCAGCATGTTTTTATGGATGGATATATCTGTCAATACCGCTAGGTTAAAAGAGACAGAAAATGAAATCTAAGGCCTCGCGTGGAAGTGAATTTTGAGATTAAAAATTGATCAAAAATATATAAATAGCCTGAAAAAGTATTTTTAGCTCAGTAAAAGTGTAAAGAAATGTTTGAAATACATTTATGCACAAATATGGGAAACTCCAAACAAGGATAAATGTCAATGGGTACTTGAGATACTGTTGTTCACAATAGGAGATACTCAGCAAACACCAATATGCCATGTTTCATAAACTGATACATAGCACATAAAAGTGCACAGACAATAAGATAAATATTGTAGATAATACACAATTGATTAGCTTACATTGTACAGTACCCTTGGAGAGAGAGCCCTGCCTTTCATGCTTACAGTCAAAGGGTAACTAGACTAGATAAGAGGATAATGTTAAAATCAAACTATCTAACAATCACACTCCAAAGACAACTAATGGAGAATATGTCAAAATTCAATGAACAGCAAAAGAACTTGAAATTAAACTAGAAGAAAAACAACATCAGCAGCACAATCCTGTCAATATATTAGGGGCTCTAACAACAGAGTATGGGGAGATTATGGGAATATCACACACAGTAGAATAACACATGCTAGCAGGTGATATTTGTTCCTAATTATGTCCTAATACCCAGTGTGGCAATAAGTGCAGCCACACGTTTAATTGTCTGATTTATTTTTCTGGTGTATAAGGTTGAATCTACAATGTTAGTATGCACTAGCGAACTGCTCTGTGTTTTTTTCTTTTGTTGATTATTTTATTTCTTATTTATGTCATATTGTTTGGTTCTGCATTAGTCCATGACTGCCCTTTGTCATTTGTTGACGGGTACTGTACTGTGCTTATTTTTTGTTCAAACTCTATTGCTGTACTGGTAACTATCTGGACAGTAAAAATAAGAAATATAAAATATTATGAGCTCAGAGGATCTAAATACATTTTAACTGTAGACCAATAGTTAAAGGACCTCTGTAACGAAAATCGTAAATTTTAAATACATGTAAACACATACAAAAAAAAAAGTATGTTTCTTCCAGAGTAAAATTAGCCATACTTTACTCTTCTACTATGTTGCTGTCACTTACAGTGAGTAGTAGAAATCTGACATTACAGACAGATTTTGGACTAGCCCATCTTCTGATGAGGGTTCTCAGGGTTTTCTTGATTTTTAAAAGCACTTAGTGAATGGCAGTTGCTCTGTCAAACTGCCAAAAAAGTGTGCAGCAAGCAGGTAGGCTGGCCAGCATCTTTGTATAAATATTTTTCAGGGAATGTGTTTATAAAGAAAGAAGGCCATGCTGAGAATCCCCTGTGGAGAGATGGACTAGCCCAAAGTCTGTCGAACTCAGAACTCAAACTGTACAGAGCTCAGCTCTGAACTGCCTCACCAGTGATTGAGTCCTGATCCCTGTGAGTGACAGTTATTGTGTGTGTGTGTGTGTGCGTGCGTGCGTGCGTGTGTGTGTGTACATCATTTTTGGAATCTAAGAGGCAGCATTAGAGATGTGAAGACAGAGATTGATTAATCATACAACAGAGATAAAAACAGAGTTAAAATATGTGCAAACATAAACAAATAAGAAGTACGTTTTTTTCCAGAGTAAAATGAGCCATAAATTACTTTTCTCCTATGTTGATGTCACTTACAGTAGGTAGTAGAAATCTGACAGAAGCGACAGGTTTTGGACTAGTTGCCTTCTTGAGTAGTTTGGTTTTACAGAAAAACACCTGCCTTTGCCCTGGTTGGTTGCTCCACACAGGATATCAAGAATGAGAACTAGCCTTTCCCATTTCCGCCTAAATGTCTCAAACCTGTGCGGAACTGAAAACTAAAAGCAGAAAGCAGACTGGATGTCTAAGGTAGTTTATCTGTCGGGACAAAAATATCCTTTTATATGGCATTCAGGCTGGAAGCATTTGTATTTTTAAGTGAAAAGGACTGAAAATCAAACCTGAACCTCATCTAATGTTTTACAGTTGCTGTTGTGTTCAATAAAACTATGTTAGAATGTTTCTGGCATTCTCATCAATCACACACTAGTCTCCTGCACCACATTGACCTTCACCATCCAAGTCATTAAACAGTTTGTCTGCTACAGCAGCTCTTGTGGGAATCCAGTGTGGGAAAAATCACTCTGTCTCAGTCTAATCCTTATTTTGTGATGTCTGGTAGCTGCAGAAGTTTTTCAGATTTTAGATTAAGTTGAATGTAATTTTCAGCATCATGCACAGCTACATTAAGTGTGCAAAAGTACTTATTTGTTCCCGTTTTTGTGGTCATCAGTGTGGCAGTTATCTTCTCAGCATCTCCCTGCAACCAAATTTCATTCAAAGCAGCCAGGTGAGTACCAGCTAGGTGAGAGGGGTGTCATGGACAATGTTAATTGGGCAATGCAAAACGTATAGTAGTATTTAGTACATTACTCAGGATATCCAGTTTTACGTTAATTATCCAGCATCAGAAACACTTCTTATATGTACAGTTTCTCACAAAGTGAGCAAACCTACCATATTTCTGTAAATATTTTATCAACAATATGACTTTAGATATTATCTGAAGATATGACATGTTGACCCAATGTAAAGTAGTCAGTTGCAACAGTGCAAATTTTCTATCCTATCAAAATAACTCAACACATAGTCATTAACCGGTTCAGCACCGCAGTGCCGAAAATCTCATGCATCCGAGCAACGTTAACCTCTCATTCATTCGCCTATAACTTTATTGCTACTTATCACAATGAATTGATCTATATCTTGTTTTTTCGGCCACTAATTAGGCTTTCTTTGGGTAGTACATTTTGCTAAGATTTATTTTTTTCTAAATCCATTTTAACAGGAAGATTAAGAAAGAAATGAAAAAAAAAAAATCATTATTTCTCAGTTTTTGGCCATTATAGTTTGAAATTAATATACGCTACCGTAATTAAAACTCATGTATTTTATTTGCCCATCTGTCCCGGTTATTACACCGTTTAAACGATGTCCCTATCACAATTTATGGTGCCGATATTTCATTTAGAAATAAAGGTGCATTTTTTCAATTTGCGTCCATCACTATTTATAAGCTTATAATTTTAAATAATATAATAACATATTCTCTTGACATGCATATTTAAAAAGTTCAGACCCTTGGGTAACTATTTATGTTTTTTATTGTTTTTTTTTTTTTTTTTTTTTTTATGAAACAGTGTATGTGGGTAATTTTTGGTGTGGGAGGGAAACTGCTAATTTTAAATGTAAGATAATATTTTTTTTTTTTATTAAAAATGTATGTGGGTGCAGTTTACTATTTAGCCACAAGATGGCCACAGTGAAAAAAGTCCTGGATGCGAACAATCTCGCATCCAGGAACTAAAATGCTGGGGAGAAGTTTCCTGGGGGCAGAAATACCGCGCTCTCTGGATAGAAAGCGTCGGTATTTCTGCGGGGAAGTTAGATCGGTGAATGGGAATTATATTCCCATTCACTGATCGGGGGGCTAGCAGCGGGTGCGTGCACGGGTGTGCACGCGGGCGTGTGCCCGATCGCGCGCACCACGCAGGGAAAGCAGCAGTGCCTATCTGGACGAGAAAGCTCGTCCAGATAGGCCGAACCGGTTATTGGCTAAACTGCTGGCAACAAAAGTGAGTACAGCCCTAAGTGAAGAATGTCAAAATTCTGCACAGTTAGACGTTTTCCCACCCCGGGGTCGTGTTACACGTCAGTGTTGCAAGGTCTCAGGTGTGGAAGCAGGTGAGGTAAATTTGGTATTATTGCTCTTACACTCTTTCATATTAGTCACTGGAAGTTCAACATGGCACCTCATGGCAGAGAACTCTCTGAGGATCTTAAAAGAAGAATTGTTGCTCTATATAGAGATGGCCTAGGCTATAAGAAGATTGCCAACACCCTGAACTGAGCTGCAGCATGGTGGGCAAGATCTTACGGTGACAGCAACAGCAAAGAGGATAGCGCTCACATCGAAGGCTACAGACAAATATTATCCAGTCTCTATATCATAACTGGTGTATTCAAAAGACAATGCAGTTTCTCAAAAATCTCAAGCCACACAGTTCAATGCAATACAAATAGTTTTAAACCGCACACCACCTTCAAATATAAAAGCCATTCTACTCTATCCTACCATTCTTCCCTACTAATAGACGGGTATGCCGCACAGTATGATTTTCCCACCCCATCCTACTCTACAAATAATTACCCACACACAAACAATCGTAGTCGATAATGCATTAAACCATATTTGAATTATAAAATTATATACCGGTGTGATTTTACGCAACTTTTTTCCCAATTTATTTAAAAAGACACTTCTTACATCAGATACGAGTTATTTTCCTATCAATTTATTTTTCTCTATTCTCCAGGGAAGCATACCAGATCAATATCAATGTTTAGTCCCTCTGGCCTGAGGATGCCCAAATTATGAATCCACCTGGTTTCTTCCTGTGACACTTTTTTTTTAGTTTTATTGCATCCCCTCCAATCGGGTATGATCTTCTTTAAGGCACAAAATGAAAATTCTTTTGGATCGCAATTATGTTGATTAAAAACATGTGCTGAGAGGCTATGGTTGGGGTGTAACGATTGGTGTCAGCACACAGAGAGAATCTGATTATTGGTGATCTGCAGTATCACCAAGAATACAGATTATACCTGATTATTGATGATCTGCAGAATCACCGATAATCCAAGTATAACTAACCTCTGGACACCTTATAGTGTGAGTGTTTGATGCAACAGTAATAACTTTGAGTAAGACCACCCGGGGAGCGGGTGATCTTTGGCAGTATGGGCGATACTGCCGTTAGAGAGGAACAGAGACCTTCCAGTGGCCTGAGAACTCCAAAGGGGTGGAGTTTCAAGGTAAGGTAGGCTGAACCTGTGAGTGAGTGACACCAGAAGGTGGTAGTCACTACCAGGTCAGGAGACTATCTCTTAACGAGAGAGATAGCTCTCGAGGTCGGGCAAGCCAGGTCGGCAACACACAGACAGATAAAGTACAAAGACAGAAGGCTAATTCGGTATCCAAGTCAGGCAGGGTTTGGCAACGTGATATCAGATATGCGTGGTACCGAATCAGAAAGCGGAGGGATAGTCAGGAAAGCAATAGGTCATAACAAATATCAAACAATGCCTAGTCTTGGGTGTGAGGTCCGTGGTCTCTACACCCTGGAACTAGTCTGAAGCATAACACAACAATAACACAATAGTAATCTGGCTCAGTGAGAATTCCTAGGTCCTCCTGGTTCAAACACACTGTTGGATCTGACTAAGGTCTGAGTGCTTCCACGAAGTGATCGCAACGGCAGACAACCAGCAACTGACAAGCAAGCTGTATATATAGTTGCAGGACTCTGCTGCCCCGCCCGAACCACTCAGCCAATCAGGAGTCCAGCAGGAATCAGCTGATCATCCTGATCAGCTGACACATCTCCTGCTGGCATAAAGGTCCTGACTTCTGGCGTGCGTAGCCCTAAACCTGTGTGAACTAACAGGCTCAGCCACACCAGCTGCACGCTGCTGCGTGCAAACCGCCGCGCTGGACGTGGAACCAGTCGACTTGCTGTCAGTACATGCGGCGGCTTTTCCGCGTTCTGCCATGTCACTAGATGCACGCTTCCGCGTGCAGACCGCCGCGTTGGACGCAGAATCAGCCGCCTTGCTGTCAGTACACGCGGCGGCTTTTCCGCATTTTCTCACAGTACCTCCCCCCCCCCCCCCCCCGAGGAGTGGACTCCGGACATCTCCTACCCGGCTTCCCAGGATGTAAGTTATGGAATTCATTTTTCAACTCCTCTGCGTGCATACGACAGTCTGGCACCCAAGTTCTTTCCTCTATGCCATACCCCTTCCAGTGAACCAAATACTGCACGGAGTTCTGCACAAGCCCTGAGTCCAGAATCTTCTCAATTTCATACTCGGGTTGGTCATCAATCAACACGGGGGGGGGGGGGGGAGGAATCCACGTGCACTGTCGGCTTGAGCAGGGACACATGAAATGACCTCACATCTCGCATGCTGGTAGGGAGATCAATGGCATAAGTGACATTATTGATTTTCCTGGTTACTGGAAAAGGACCGACAAATCTAGGACCTAACTTGGGTGACAGTTGCTTTAGAGCCAAATGTCGCGTGGACACCCAGACCAAGTCTCCTGGAAGAAATTCCCATTCTATTTAACGTCTCTTGTCAGCCTGTTTTTTTCTGGTTCTGAAAAGCCCTCCCCAGATTTCATTCAACCATTCCCCAAATCTGTTTCAACGACTTCTGCCAGTTCTCCAGTGCTGGAAACGGAGTAGAAGCCACTGGCAATGGGGTGAACTTAGGTAACCTTCCTGTCACCACCTGAAATGGGGAAAATCCTGAGGAGGAACTCTTCAGATTGTTGTGTGCAAATTCTGCAAACGGCAAAAATTTGACCCAGTCGGTTTGTGCATCTGCAACATAACACCTCAGAAATTGTTCCAGAGACTGATTCGTTCTTTCGGTCTGGCCATTGGTCTGTGGGTGGTAGCCTGATGAGAAAGAAAGCTCCATGTCTAACTGATGGCAGAATGCCCTCCAAAACTTGGAAACAAATTGGACTCCCTGATCTGACACTATATTTTCCGGAATGCCATGCAGCCGGAAAATATGCTGGATGAAGAGATCGGCCAATTCCTGGGCCAAGGGGAGTCCTTTCAGGGGGACAAAATGAGCCATCTTACTGAATTGATTGACTACCACCCAAATGACCATCATGCCCTCAGACCTGGGGAGCTCGCCCACAAAATCCATGGACAAATAGGTCCATGGTTCACTCGGGACTGGCAGAGGCTGTAATGTTCCAACAGGTGCCTGACGGGAGGGTTTGCTCCTAGCACACACTGCACATTCCCTCACATACTCCTTGCAGTCAGTTGCCAATGACAGCCACCAAGCACATCTAGCAATGAGATCTTGAGTTCTGGTGGCCCCAGGATGCCCAGCATTCTTGTGGGAATGGAACAGCTGCAATATTTGTAAGCAAAAAGGCAATGGTACAAACATGACCCCCTCAGGCTTCCCCTCTGGTACATCTTGTTGGAATGGACCCAACGTGACTGTCCAGTCTTTCCAGGTCTCAGTGGCTGCCAGAACCAACTTTTGAGGAACAATGGTTTCTGGGTCTGAGGGCTGTGCTGTCTCGGGCTCAAAGCATCTGGATAAGGCATCAGCCTTGACGTTCTTACTACCAGTGGTATAAGTGATTACAAATCTGAATCTTGAGAAAAATAATGACCACCGGGCCTGTCGGGGGCTAAGTCTCTTAGCGCCTTTAATGTACTCCAAATTCTTGTGGTCAGTGTAAACCGTAATGGTATGTTCTGCCCCTTCTAGCCAATGTCGCCATTCCTCAAAGGCCAATTTGATGGCTAGAAGTTCCCTATTGCCTATATCATAGTTTCTTTCTGCGGGAGAAAACCTACGGGAGAAATAGGCACAAGGGTGCAGTTTTCCCTGCAAACCGGAACGCTGAGACAGCACAGCCCCTACCCCTACCTCTGAGGCATCTACCTCCACGATAAAGGGAAAGGAGGTGTCAACATGTCTCAGTATGGGTGCAGAACAGAACAGTTTCTTCAGGGTGGAGAAAGCAGCAGCAGCTCAGGGGACCAGTGGTGAGTATCTGCCCCTTTTTTGGTGAGACTGGTGAGAGGTGAAATCACCGTAGAGTACCCCTTTATGAACCTCCTATAGTAGTTAGCGAACCCCAGGAATCTCTGGAGAGCTTTCAGCCCTACAGGTTGGGGCCACTCCAAGACAGCTGAAACTTTTCCAGGGTCCATAGAGAGGCCAGAGGTCGAAATTATGTACCCCAGAAAGGCGACAGAGGTCACTTCGAAAATGCACTTCTCCAATTTAGCATATAGCATATTTTGTCTTAACTTTCGTAACACAACCTTAACATGCTTTCTGTGTTCTGAGAGGTTGGACGAGAAAATTAGTATGTCGTCTAAATACACCAAGACAGATTTGCCCAATACCTCTCTGAACACCTCATTAATCAACTCTTGGAAGACGGCCGGGGCGTTACACAACCCGAAGGGCATCACTAGGTACTCGTAATGCACATCGGGCGTGTTGAAGGCCGTCTTCAATTCATCACCGTCCCTGATACGCACAAGGTTGTATGCACCCCTTAAATCCAGCTTTGAGAAAATCTTAGCACTGGTGACCTGGGTAAGCAAATCGTCTATCAAGGGCAGAGGATAACGATTCTTTACTGTAATTTTATTTAAGCCCCGATAATCAATGCATGGACGGAGGCCTCCATCCTTCTTTTTCACAAAAAAGAACCCGGCCCCTGCTGGGGACCAAAAAGGACGAATAAAACCCTTAGCTAAATTTTCTCGGATGTATTCTTGCATGGCCAATTTCTCTGGCCCAGATAGATTATAGAGATGACCTCTAGGGGGCATACAACCAGACCTGAGATCAATGGGGCAATCAAAAGGACGGTGTGGAGGAAGTTTATCGGCTGACTTAGGACAATATACGTTCGCAAATTCTGAATACTGATCTGGCAATCCCTCCATGTGAATCTTGGTTTCACCCAAGGTTACTTTCTCTAGACAATTATGATAACAATGGGTAGACCAGCTCGTTAGCTGACTTGTAGCCCAATTGATCTGAGGCGAGTGAAGTTTTAACCATGGCATACCAAGAATGATCGTGGAGGTTGTCATTCGCAACACTAGAAACTGTAAATTCTCTTTATGTAACACCCCTACTGTAACCCTTAACTCAGGGATCTGAGACAGAGGGTGGTTACTCTGCAGGGGGGAATCGTCCACTGCAGTGACCAGAATCTGTTGTTTCAACGGGGAAATTGGGATCCCCAATTTCTTAGCAAATTTGCAATCCATAAAGTTGGCTGCTGAGCCAGAGTCAATGAAGGCCTCAGTGGTTTCTGTCTTATCCTTCCAAGATATAGTACAAGGGAGGAGCAAACGTTTATTGTCTAGAGGCAAAGACTGTTTGGGACAACTCTGCACTATATGACCCACCTCTGCACAGTATAGACAGAGCTGCTCTGTTTCTCTGCGCCTCTGCTCCACCCGGGACAATTTCGACCGCCCAATCTGCATTGGTTCTAGTGGAGATGAATCGGGTGGAGATGAATCGGGTTGAGGCGCGGCGTAGGAAACATTTCTCACATCGTTCCTACTCCGAGTCTGTCTTTGATAACATAGGCGACGATCAATCCTGACTGCTAATGAAATGGCCTCATCGATAGACTTTGGTTCGGGGTGACCCAATATTAGATCAGAGACCGCGTCTGACAACCCTGACAAAAAACAGTCCAGAAGTGCGAATGAGTCCCATCTAGCTGAAACGGCCCACTTCCTGAACTCAGCTGCACAATTTTCCACCGGACCCTTGCCCCGCCGTAACGTCTTGAGCTTCCGCTCAACGGTAGAGGCAATGTCCGGATCATCATAAATTATAGCCATAGCTTTAAAAAATTCCTCAACCGAGGCTAGAGTTTCATTCCCTGGCTGAAGATTATATGCCCAGGTCTGGGAATCCCCTGACAACAGAGTATTAATAAACGTAATTCTCTGTGCCATGGTTCCAGAAGAATTAGGCCTCAACTCAAAGTATGACAACACTCTATTTCTAAAATTCTGGAAGTCAGATCTGTGACCAGAAAACCTTTCAGGTACAAGCATACGTATGTCTGTGCTAGGAGGAGATCGCACTGTGTTCACAGCCGTCTGAAAGACTTGTACAGACCCAGATAATGCGTTGATCTGAGTCTGATGACTGTCCAGCACTCGGATGAAAGTTTCCACCAAGGTGGTGAGTGCATCAAGATGGCTGTAAAGTGCGTCCATTTGGATTTGGTCTGCCGTTCTGTAACGATTGGTGTCAGCACACAGAGAGAATCTGATTATTGGTGATCTGCAGTATCACCAAGAATACAGATTATACCTGATTATTGATGATCTGCAGAATCACCGATAATCCAAGTATAACTAACCTCTGGACACCTTATAGTGTGAGTGTTTGATGCAACAGTAATAACTTTGAGTAAGACCACCCGGGGAGCGGGTGATCTTTGGCAGTATGGGCGATACTGCCTTTAGAGAGGAACAGAGACCTTCCAGTGGCCTGAGAACTCCAAAGGGGTGGAGTTTCAAGGTAAGGTGGCTGAACCTGTGAGTGAGTGACACCAGAAGGTGGTAGTCACTACCAGGTCAGGAGACTATCTCTTAACGAGAGAGATAGCTCTCGAGGTCGGGCAAGCCAGGTCGGCAACACACAGACAGATAAAGTACAAAGACAGAAGGCTGATTCGGTATCCAAGTCAGGCAGGGTTTGGCAACGTGATATCAGATATGCGTGGTCCCGAATCAGAAAGCAGAGGGATAGTCAGGAAAGCAATAGGTCATAACAAATATCAAACAATGCCTAGTCTTGGGTGTGAGGTCCGTGGTCTCTACACCCTGGAACTAGTCTGAAGCATAACACAACAATAACACAATAGTAATCTGGCTCAGTGTGAATTCCCAGGTTCTCCTGGTTCAAACACACTGTTGGATCTGACTAAGGTCTGAGTGCTTCCACGTAGTGATCGCAACGGCAGACAACCAGCAACTGACAAGCAAGCTGTATATATAGTTGCAGGACTCTGCTGCCCTGCCCGAACAACTCAGCCAATCAGGAGTCCAGCAGGAATCAGCTGATCATCCTGATCAGCTGACACATCTCCTGCTGGCATAAAGGTCCTGACTTCTGGTGCGCGCGTGCGTAGCCCTAAACCTGTGTGAACTAACAGGCTCAGCCACACCAGCTGCACGCTGCTGCATGCAAACCACCGCTCTGGACGCGGAACCAGCCGCCTTGCTGGCAGTACATGCGGCGGCTTTTCCGCGTTCTGCCATGTCACTAGATGCACGCTTCCGCGTGCAGATCGCCGCGTTGGACGCGG
The DNA here is from genome assembly GCF_040937935.1 of Hyperolius riggenbachi. NCBI lineage: Eukaryota > Metazoa > Chordata > Amphibia > Anura > Hyperoliidae > Hyperolius > Hyperolius riggenbachi. The sequence goes on along the minus strand of NC_090646.1, from coordinate 187,575,479 downwards.
AATCAGCCACCTTGCTGTCAGTACACGCGGCGGCTTTTCCGCGTTTTCTCACAGTGGGTAATCCTTACGAATATTTCTAACATGCTCCCCCATCCTTTCTTTCAATGTTGTAGTCGTCCGTCCCACATACTGCCAGCCGCAGCTGCACCAGGCCAGGCACACTACATACCTATCATTACAGGTGATTCATTGATTGATCTCAAATTCCTTACCATTACTATAAGAAACTACATGCGTTACAATTCCTGCATGGAAAGAATCCAGGTGATTGCCACCCCTGCATCCTTGATGGTTTTTTGGGGTCTACACAGGGGGCAACAATTTGTTTTAATTTTGGTGCCTTTCTATAAATAAATTTAGGGCCCCCCCAGGATGATAGTCCTGAGCACCCGATCAGTTTCCAGTATCCCCCAATATTTATTAATGATCTGCTGGACATCTCTATACTGCACACTGTATCTTGTTATGAAGGCCAGTTCATACTCACCTTCTTTCTTGCTTTTTACTTGAGTTCCCAGGAGGGTATCCCTATCCATATATCTTATGTTCCCAAACTCTATATCAAGATCTTGTGTCCTATACCCCTTCTCTACAAATCTCTGCCTCAAAATACTGACTTGTGTGTCATAGTCCTCCACTTTTGTGCAGTTCCTTCGCATTCTAAGAAAGGGATACCCCTTATCCATGAGGGGTGATGACAACTCAATACTGAAATGTAACCATTTCTGTAAGTTTCCTTAAAATAACTCCTGGTGTTAATGGTCAAATCATCCCTCATAATCTTTAGGTCCAGGAACTGGATTTTATCCTGATCATAGTTTGTGTAAGGATCCCTCCTGTAGCGTATTCTGTCCGTTGCAGTGGAGCTGCAAACGGACAGTTCTGGCTTATCTGTTTGCATTCGGTTGTGCAATGGGTCTCATTGTTATTTGCAATTGCTCTGCGGTTCTGGGCAGCTCAGGATGCTGTCATCATTCCATCATTGCTTGTTGCAGCTGAGCTGCGGCCAGATAGCCCTGGATTTCCTGCATGCATGTTGTTACATAATACTGCATGTATTTCTTATGGGAGTCCTTTGCATTCACAGCCAGCTAGCAAATGGTAATCAAGCCAGCTCAGGATTGAGTGATTACCAATCAGCTGTGTGGAGATTTGCATGCATGCATCCATTGGCTGATGCCAGCATAAAAGTCTGCCTCCCTATTCATACCCCACCCGTCATAGTGGTCAGTACGCTGATCTGCTGGGCACCTTGTTACTCTGTATAGTTCTGTTATTGTAGTTCTATGCGACCTTATTACTTGTGCTTTAGCTAGTTCTCAATAAATATATATGCAGACTTGCTAATATATATTTATCCGTTAGTTGAGCCGTTTGTTATTTTTCTTATTATTGTGTATTGCCTAGTTCCATGCTTGATGGACATTCGCTGCATCTGCTGTGGGTCAGTGCAGTCCATTATCCAGATAGCTTGGATTCTGCCATCACCACGTTGGTGACTGGTAGTATTCCTGCTACTCTAGTTTCTGGGAACGTAACTATAGGCTGCAGTTCCTATTAGTTACGTTCTATTCTGTAGTCTTGCCTGGGTGGATGCTTGCTGGTGACTGTTGTTAGTCTGCTTGCTCTGCTTCTGTGGACGTGACTGTGAGCTGCGGTTGCTACTAGTTACGCTCCAATCTATAGTCCTGTCTTGTACCTGTCTGAATGCTTGCTATCGCTAAGGCAGCACAGTGCGAACTGAGGCAGCGCTACATCGCACTGCGCTGCCATTGTGTTTTTTTTTGTAGCGATATCGGAAGCCCAGAGCTGCAATTGCTCTGGGCAGCCTGTGTAACCTCTTACATTATCCAGCTCTTAGCCTTGTTGTGCTGGGTGGTCAGAAAGTATGACCCCCCCAGCATCACAGTTGGCTGTCAGACTAATCCCCAGGCCATTTTGGTTTAGCTCCCCAACAAAGCTCTCAACAAATAGGTGTTCTTGGTGTTTCTGGTACGATATACCTGAATTCTTCATCCGCATTGGCATTAGGGGGAAATTTGGGCGCATGGCGGCGGATGTAATCCTAACCTTTTTGCTGCAAATCGCGGCTTTCACAAAGCTGCGATATGTGCTATGTAGGTAAATTTGGGCACCTGGAGGCGCCCAATTAGTGGCAAGAAGGGACCTTTTTTCCACACCGGCTTTTGAAAACAAAATGCTAGCAGATGCCTGTATTGCGGTGCTCTGCGCCCGCTATACAAGTTGAAAATAGAACAAAGAATACAATACCTGAATTGATCTCCCCAAATGCTTAGCTTAGACGTACCTATATTTTATTTGCATGCCGACCAGATGTTTTAAATGAATAAATGAAAAACCTCAGATGCTTACCTGTCCAGTAGTCAGTGTAGAATGTCCACAAGACTCTTCCTGCAAAACTTTTAATTTACATTTAGATAGCATGGCCCATATGCAATTCACTTTTTCTCCTGAGTTTTCTCCTAGGAGATAATTTTTCATCTTCAATTTAAAATAACTTTTTAGCACTTTGCCATGGAAAAAGTACCAAAAAATAGGTGAAAAAGTACTATAAAAATTATGTTGAGTTTTTGTTTGCTTGCTGGTGGTTTAAAAAGCATTTTATTTAGAAGTTGCAAAAATATCACCTGGGAGAAAACTCAGGTGAAAAAGTCTATTACATATGTCCCCATATGTCGTTCACCCAGTGGGGGTATAAAGTAAAATAAAGTAAGTGAAAATAAAAGTCTTTTCTTTATTTCTGTGAAAACATAGGAAAACACGTAGGAGAAGCAGTGAATTGAATATGTTATCTCCTTGGAGATATTTTTTATGTTCTGTTTAAAATAACTTTTTGGCAGTCTGCAATTGAAAACGTCCCAAAACATATGAGAAAAAATACTGTTAAAATTGTTCTTGCTTGCTAGTGGCTTAAAAGACATTTTATTGAAAAGGGCCGATATGCAATTAACTTCTTATCAAGAAAATGCCTTTTAATCGACCAGCAGCAAATACTCCGAATAATTTTGACACTATTTTTTCACCTACTTTTTGGTACTCTTTCAATTGCAGTGCTGAAACTTTATTATAAACAAAAGAGGAAAAAACATCTCCTAGGAGAAAACCTGGGAGAAAAAGTGAATTGGATCAGGCCAAATGGGCCATATGCAATTCACTTTTACTCCTAAGTTTTCTCCTAGGTGATATTTTCACACCTTATCAATAAAAATGTCTTTTAAGATACCAGCAAACAAGAAAATACTCAGAATAATTTTAGCAATACTTTTTCATCTACCTTTTAGTACTTTATCAATTGCAGAGTGCTTAAAACTTATTTTACATGGAAGATTAAAAATTATCTCCTAGGAGAAAAATTGAATTGCATATGGCCCAATGTGTCAAAAATAAAATAAATAAAATGTTTCCTTAATTGTGTAATTAAAAACATTACTCTCCGGATGACCCTTGTATATACATACAATTCAAGGTGTAAAGTGAAGTGAACTTGTAAGCTGTTCAACAATCCAATTATGTACAGGAGAATGTTCTTTCTTTTTTTTTTTTTGCTATAACTACACACATTATATAAGAGTATCTTAATCTTTTCTGTCCAACTTATAAGTCCCATCGGCACTCTAAAAACTTTTCAAGCTGATATATGAAATCCAATTTTAGCTCAACCAAGCAAAGTACTGTGAGTGACAGTAAAACCCAATTAAAAGCAAAACAAACACAACGGAGTTGCCTGTTGGGGTTACCTGTGCCAGTAAACAAAGTATTGACACATATCAGTCTACCAAGCTCAGGACTTGTTACTGGGAAATAGAAAACTAGCCCATGCTTGTATATTACCTTACAATTTAAAATGTAGTTTTCCAGTTTGGGAAATGTGTCTGTGTTATTTGTGTTTTTTTTTTAAAGGAAAACATCAGGATGTACAGTTTATTTATTCTTCTTGATATATTTTAGTCAATATTCTTTCTTCTGCTGTGACAAGTGCCAGTTTTAAAATCAATAAAATAAGTAACTAAAATATTTATTTTGAATGTGTTGGTGTCACATTCAAGTTCTGGATTTTTAGGAAATAAACTGTACACCTCTAACAATGCAAGGTTTAAGACTTCTCAGCAGTAAATTTTGCTTAGGACCACGCCCGAAGAACCTACTAAGCTTAAACTATCCCCTCCATCATCTTCACTTTCACCAAAACACATCTAGCACTTTATTATTTTTCAATCCCTCTGTCCATATACTGCAATTGATTAATCTGGGCAGCATGGTGGAGTAATGGCTAGTGCTCCCGCCTTGCAGTGCTGGGTCTCCGGTTCGAAGCCCAGCCAGGTCAACATCTGCAAGGAGTTTGTATGTTCTCCCCGTGTCTGTGTGGGTTTCCTCCCCCCACATCCCAAGATACATACAGCTAACTTAATTGGCTTTCCCCTAAATTGGCCCTATGGTAGGGATTAGATTGTGAGCCCCTCTGAGGGACAGTTAGTGACAATTTTTCAAGTTATATAAGACCATAAGAACTGTTTTACACTGGGGATGGTGATGTCCTGAGGACTCTATTTACTACAAATACACTGGAGTGATGCCAGGGAGGCTGTGGCACATCAGTGCTGGTGTACAGGTCTACTTTCTCTATGTATTAGAGGAGAGGTTAGGGTGTGGTACCAGGGGGTTTTGCACATCTGTTGCCTCAGAATGGAATGCAATAAAGTAATCAATAAAGTTCAGTGGATAATGGTTTTTAGAAAGGCAGTCTAACCTGCAGTACAAAGCTGTTAATCAGCTTCTGACCATGTACTTCAAAAGGGAATTTTCAACTAATCAGTGAGCTGATATATAGATGGAAAGCTGAAAATCAAAACTCTGAGTGCCTACACAGGATAAGAAAAATAAACATAAATTATTTTCTGGTACTGAGGTCCAAAAAGAGTAGAGGACAATGGGAAGTGACAGGGAAAGTGTAACCGAATATGTTGCTAATTATCGGAAAAGGGGGCTTCTGACCAAGTACTTCAAACGGGGCTTATCAACTAGTCAATGAACCGAATTGCAGATGAAAATCTGAAAATTAGGTAGCTGTTGGAGAAGGTTGGTCCTGAGAATTCATGTCTCTTTTTGCATATTGTGCATGATGACTCGCTGTCAGATTCTCTTTAAATCCAGAGAGGCAGTACAGACAAAATCTAATATTAATAACTGATAAACGAAAAAGACCCTTTCAATATATGTTTTCACAGAAGTAAAGAAAAGATTTTCATTTCCTTTAAAATTATTTTACTTTATACTCCCACTGGGTGAACCACATATGCTATCTAAATTTAAATGAAAATTTAAATGAGATCCACAAAAAGTATCTTGTGGATATTCTTCACTGACTACTAGACAGGCAAACATCTGAGGTTATTTATTTATTTTTATGAAACACCTGGTCATTGTGCAAAGAAAATATAGGCCAGCCTAAACTAAGCATTTGTTGAGATAAATTCAGATATTGTACCTGTAACTTTTTTCTTTCCTAAACTGTTTGCTTTGGCTAGAGAATAGAAAGGTTAGACATAAATGTCAGATTTTTATCTCTGCCTGTGTCCTCCTCACATCCCTTCCAAAGTGATATCCCTTCCCTTCCTATTATTGGAGTCAATTTTATAGGTGATGACACGGACAAGGATTTAGCATAACAGAGGTGAAATCTGTCCAACCAGAACCCAGACAATAATAAAAAATGGTCAGCTGTTCCAGCCTAGACTTTTTTAGCCAAGGGTGCAAAGAGTTGAATAAAAAAAAAAACAAAGTAGGAACAACGAGAACAAAAATAGAAAAATGAGAACATTGAGATCATAAGTGAAATCAAACATCCAAGTCCAGGAATTCAAATCACCCTGCCCACTTGATATAAAACTTCTCAAACCCTCTCTGCCCTCTGCCTGGAGGGCAATTATTTCCTCCATCCTTGATACTCTAGACCCTGAGTACCCACTCCTCAAGAATTTATGGATCAGGAAATCTTCATTTGGCTGGGGTCATGCTCTTGGCCACCATCAGGAGTGTGTGTGTGTGTGGGCCCGCTGAATACACATCACTGTGAGCGAGTGTCTAGAGGAGTCCTCTCCCATTAACCCCATTGGAGCTTGATTACAGCGGCGGGCAGATTTCTGATTTTTGCCTTCCAGCAAATTGTGTTGACAAAGGGGCCCTACTTGGCTCCCAAACGTTGGCTATATGTTTTATATGGAAACAATAAAGATTCACGTTGAATGTGCCAGCTCTTGTTTTTTTTGTAATAAAACATTTTATTAAAAAATGACAAACATACAAAATTGAACATTCAAAGACAGAAAAAAATACACTAGCAGTGGAGATTAAATGTTCAATCAATCATCAATTAAAGAGTACATACAAAACAGGGCATCAAGATTGTGATAAGGAAAACAAATAGAAACAGAAGGAAACAAATAGACCTAATCGAGCTATTTGAGTAGAAATAGGTATAGGTATTCACGCTACTGTCATAGACATCCCCTGCCAGTAAACAGAGAAAAAAAAATCTAAAGAAAAAAGATAGAATGACAATCTAGAGCAGATGAACAGATAGAAAAAGATGGAAGAACAAATAAGGGAAAGGGAAAGAGAAAATAAAAATGAAATCATCCCTCATTTTCCAGCTGACGCACTTCCCACAGAGACAATGGGTTTGATCCTGTTGTGTGTGCTAGACAACACAATAACTGTTAAGTGTTGCAAATGTGCCTGTACCTCTCAATGACTCTCCAATGCTGTTTGGGGTTGAGCCTGAAGATCTTTCAGTGCAATCTACATAGCAGGAGTCAGAGTTTGACACCCTTGGAGTGGGTGGGCAGGACGTGCTGGATTCTGTCGAAGCAGCAGATGGATCTAGATCAGTGGCTGCATATGGCATAGATGATAATGAGGATAATGATGATGACTGTGATGTGACCTGAGAGCGGCCAGCATGTGTCATGGAAGGGCTAGAAGCAGTTCTGAAACAGCCATAGAGGAAACACAGCAGAAGACTGGAGATGGAAGAGGCCACCGGTTTGCCTCACAAAGAAGAAGCAGAGGAGTCGGCACAAGGCACAAGGAACAATCAGTAATGATGTAACCATCAGAAAAGTGAAGCAGGAGGAGATAGAGGTCATGCAGAAGCATCAGCAGCATGCAAGGCAGAAGAGCAGGGTGGTTGCATGCACCTCTCTAGTGTCTTGTCTAGTTGACATTTTTGGAATTCGCAAATTAGCTTGGACAAAAATTCCATCTGGTACTCTGAGAAAAATGTACATCTCATATGTATGCATTCTAAATTCTACAATTTTTTCACTACAGTGGTCTGTTAAGTAGCAAGAATGACTAATTGTAAGCCTCTAAAAGTGTCTTGTATAGCAAGAATATTGTATGTCTAAGTGGGTTTAGATATAATTTGTACCTTTCTGCATGTAATTCTGGATATGGCTATTGCTGGCACAGGAATTATGGTGCTTTTATTGCAATTGGGCTCTGGCTATTGCCGACACACAAATTACACAGCGCAGCTATGCGCCCAAATCCAGCACAGCATGGGTATCGAGCAGGAGCCAAAATTACCTGGCTTGCTTTCGAAGGCTTTCCAAAGGCTCCCGAAGCACTAGCAGATCAAGAAAACTTACCGGGCGCAGTGCAGGAACGACGGGCATCATGGAGAAATCAGAAGGCTCTAAAGCAGGGGTGTCAAACTCAAATAGACAGTGGTACAAAACTAAAACTGTAGACTAAGTAGAGGACCAACCCTGATATTTACTGAAAAAAAGTTTACATTTTGGATGTTTTTTTGCTTTGAATCCTAAACAAGCTAAGATTAGAACTTTTTGCATTTCAATGCAATGAAAACCTTCCATAGGCTACCAACAACAATATTTAAGTCATTAAACTGAAACCGAGTCATTTAAGTCCATGCCTTGGAGTAGCAAAGAAAAGTGCGAAAAAACCCCAACATCCGCCAATGGACCCCACATATGAAATTCACTCATTACCCCATATATGAAATGCACTAATCAACCCCACATATGAAATGTACCAATTGTCCAACATATGAATGGCAGCACGTTCCCCACGTATGAAATGTACTAATTACCTCCACATATGAAATGTACCAATTACTCTCACATATAACTTGCAACAATTAACCCACAAGTGAAATGCAATCAACCTCACATATGAAATGCTCGTATTACCCCATATATAAATTGCACTAATTACCTCTGTATATGAAATGCACAAATCAACCACATATCTTTCACCATATCACTTTCACCATACATAATTCCCCACACAAACTTGTGGCTTACTAGAGCTGTCAATTCATCAAATATCCAGAATATCATCCGCTGTTTATACTGCACATATAGATCAATCACTTCAGATTACTTTTGTAAGATCTCCTTTGTAAATCAGTCAATTGACTTTAAAACAGGGGTGTACAGTAATAAAGACCACTGTATCAGGTGAGACTATTCCCTTTGCCCACAGGCCACTCTGTTACTGCGAGGGCTATCCTTTTTGTTTGTTTTTTCATGTTGAGAGACATGTATAAATGAACAATCATGGAGTGTGCATTACATGTCTTCCAACATAAAATAATTACAAAAAGGAGGGGATTCAGGTGTCCTGTGGGAAAAGGGAATAGTCTCAGCTGAGTGAGATGTATATATTATAGCAGCCACAGATTGCATGTGTCCCTCTGGCTGGCGATGGGGCACTGGTAGGTAGCAAGTGAGGCTTTGTTCTGCTCTCCAGCATTAGATCCAGGATGGATGGCTCTGTCAGTGTATTGTACACAGCTGCTCGTATTAGGGATGCACGTGATCTCTGGCTGCTATAATATTCAGCTCTTTGTATCGGGTGAGACTATTCCTTTTGCCCACAGTCCCCCTATACTCATTTTCCATGAATGCTGCCCTTTGGAAGACATGTAACGCGCATGTATCCCAACATGAAAAAAAGGACAGCACTCATGGTTTGCTGGTATAGGTGGTCTGTGTGAAAAAGTCTCGCCTAATACAGTGAGCTGTACAGCAACTGGAGATTGTGTTAGTCCCAAATACCAGCACCCACTTGCACAAAACACTGACAGAGACAGTGGGCAGTGTAGATGCTTGGCCTGACAACTGTTTTGCAGTAACTTTATGCACTTCAGCACTCAGAGGAAGGTTCCTGCCAGGTCCCTTGTCTCTACACACATTCTGCTCTTGGGATGTCAAACTGAAGCTTCTGGCTGGCGGGAGTGGGCAGATCAAGAACATGTCCTCGCATGGCGCTCTGTGAAGATGTTGAAAAGGGTAGAGCAAAGGCATGGCCATGTTCAGCGCTTCATTGAAGACAATGACAAGGGACAGGAGTGGGTGGAGCAAGAGCATAGTAGAGTGTGGCTACGCTCACCGCTCTGCTCAGTTGCGAAGAGTGTTGGAGAGGGCAGAGCACGAGAGTGGCCAAGCAGGCCAAACATAATGTAAATTCAGGAGGACACATGCAGGCCACATTTTATGGCACCATGGCACAGATTTGGCACATATGCTCTATAGTATACACAGCCTTCCTTCAGTTAAGTAAGTTTCAAACCCGAAGTGAGTTTCCACACTTCAGGATTACTTTAACTTTATTATTCTTATAAAATCATTATTTCAAGAAATATTTGCACATTATCAAAAACCGCCAGTGAATATGTCACCTTTTCTAACTGTAAATTATGGCATCTGTTTTCACTATTTATAGAGATATTTGTTGTAAGTGTTAATAAAGGTTAATAAGTAGATTGGCAAAGTGTACTGACTGTATAAAATTGAAAATGGATGACATAAAGGGTAACTTTAAAGATTTAAATGTAGTCCAAAAATTGTAACGGTATTACTTTACTGGCCTTAATCCTTAAAAAAGATTTCAAAAGATTTCAAAAACCAACAGTTACTATAATTAACTTGCAATGTTAACCCAACCAGTTAAACGAAGGATTTCACAACATAGATCTACTGTGAGATCGGGTACCTCAGATCTACCTATCCCCCGGCACTGCAGAGAGAAGGGACATACCTGTGATGACCTCAAATTTATGGTAGTCGACCATGTACCCAGGTTACAAAGGGGAGGTGATCGCATACTTGCTTTGAAAAGAAAGGAAGTGTTCTGGATTAATGAATTGGATACGTTAACCCCACAGGGTTTAAATCATGATTTTGACTTGCATTTATTTCTCTAATCCTTACAGGTCACAGATGGACATTGTTACATTCAACAATTGTGCAAGGGAAAGAAGGGAATGGACTTTACTTTATGGAAGGGAAAGCTGCAGGATGACGTGAATATTCCTTTGTTTTTGTCTTTTGATTATAGGGTTAATACCTGTGTCAATTATCTTGACGTGATCACATGTGATGTCATTTTCTGCTGTTAGGTGCTTATATGCAAAACTGTTTCATTTGTATCTTGGCTTGACAAAGGACAGGGATTGTCCGAAAGCTTGCTGATGCTTGTAACCTGTTTGCTCTGAATTAAAGAGCTGGTGTGCTGCAAACCCCTTGTGTTTATTGTTATTTATAATTAACTTGCAGTCTATAGGCTGATCATTTTAATTGGTTCAGTCTCCAGCTTTCCACAAAGTGAATAATCAGTTTCAAGGGGAAGTGCAGTGAAAATATATCCACCATGATGGAAAAACCGGTGCAGGAAATTTGGGCGCTTGTGGCCGCATGGAAATGTGGGCGCAGCATAGACTACAAAACTCACAGCAGCTATCACAGCAATTAGTGGACAATTTAGGTGCCAGAGGCGCCAGATGTAACCAAAGTCCCGGACAATGGAGATAGATGGCGGGATATGTTACTACCTGTGAGTGTGCTGGGGGTGGAGATAAGTGTTAGGAGTATAGTAAGAATAGGTTAGTGTGTTAGCGGTAAATTAATGTTAGGATTAGATAAACAGAAGGTTGATGAGAGAATAAGTTTAGGCAAAGCGATAATAGAATAATGATAAGATTACCAATGTTCTATTATCAGAATTATGCAATGCACAATACTAGAATTCTACTAGCTGCTTCAACCTGTGCCCCAATTTCCCAGACACCCTTTTTCAATCGAGACAGCAAAATCTTTGTTGCTTTGAAGGATGATCTATGGTTTTATATTCTAGCCATATAATGCAGTGTAGAGCAGTGTCCTTCAACCAATGCGGAACAGAAAATGAATGCATCCCCTACACAATTTAACCAAATACTCTATAATGCCATTTTTTTGTTCAAAACATCATGAGGTTGGCTAGTGTATCGATTCTGTAATACTGTACTCACAATCAGTGATGTGCTTTGAAATTCATTGGGCAGACATTTGTCAAGCTTTGATCATTAATGATTTTAAGTAACATAATCTAAACAGTAGATGAAATGTGTGATTTCTAAGCAGAAAATATACCTCTTTGTGCTATCTTGCCAATTACAAAACTTCTGCATAGCAAGTCATATCCCATAGTAACTAATCAAATATCACAAAAAGGTCCTTTTGCCACCTATAATTTTTTTCCTACTGCTGGATTAAAAAATCTCTTAATACCCAAGTATTGAACTCTAATATAGTAGCACTAATTCTCCTAGGGAATTAACTCTTATTTCACAGCACAAGAAATGTTCCTATTATGCTATAGTAACACAGCTAGGAATTTATTTTAAAATTAAAATAAGCGTGTGCCCCCCTATAACCATCACACTCTTTCAACTTTTTCTAGTGACCATGCAGCCTGCATGGGTGGACAGATGACTGTAATGGACCCTACAGTGGTATTCCACTTTCTATATTTTCTATTTTTAGTGTGTAATGTCACAAACTTACCATTCCTACATCGACTCAAGCTTTTCTGGGAGACGACTCGTTGTTTTGAGGAGTCATCTTCTCACTCTGAGAACTCATTTTGCCTAATGTAACGATTGGTGTCAGCACGCAGAGAGAATCTGATTATTGGTGATCTGCAGTATCATCAAGAATGCAGATATATACTCAATTATTGATGATCAGCAGTATCACCGATAATCAGATATATTGCTAACCTCTGGACACCTATGGATATGTGAGTGTTTGGTGTAACAGGAATACTTTGAGTAATGTACCTGCTGAGCACGCGATATACAGTACAGAGACACCGCTCTGGGAACACAGGAACCTTCCAGCAGCCTGAGGCTCTCCAAGGGGAGGAGTCAGACTGGAGACGGGAAGGGCCTAGGAGAGGGTGACACCTAAGATGGATGTCACTATCTGATCTGGAGACTATCTCTTTAAGGGTAGAGATAGCTCTCGAGGTTGGGCACGCCGGGTCGGCAACACACTGACAGATAAAGTACAAAGACAGAAGGCTGATTCGGTATCCAAGTCAAGCAGGGTCTGGCAATGGAATATCAGATATACGAGGTACCGAATCAGAAGACAGAGGAGTAGTCAGAAAAGCTATAAGTCATAACATATATCAAACAATGCCTATTCTGGGTGCGAGGTCCTTGGTCTCAGCACCCCGGAACTAGTCTGAAGAATACACAGATGATAATACAGTATTCCCTAGACTGGGTGCGAGGTCCGTAATCTCAGCACCCTGGAACTAGTCTGAAGTATAACACAGATGATAACAGTTCCCTAAGCTGGATGTGAGGTCCTTGGTCTCTACACCCTGGAACTAGCTTGAGGTATAACACAGATGATAACAATCAAATAATCTGGCTAAGTGTGTATTCCCAGGTCCACCTGGTTCAAACACACTGAGGATCTGACTAGGTCTGAATGCTTCCACGTAGTGATCGCAATGGCAGACAATTTGCAAGTGAACAGCAGGAACTATATATGGAGTAGTGCTCTCCAGCACCACCCCTAATTGCTCAACCAATAGTATCCCGCTCAGGAGTCAGCTGATCGGCGTGGTCAGCTGACTCTTCCTGCTTAGTATAAGAATTCTGCCTCTCAGCGCGCGCGCGTGTATTCCTAAGCCTATGTGCACTAACAGACTCAGCCATACCAGCCACACGCTGCCGCGTGCAAACCGCCGCACTGGATGCGGAAGCTGACGCCTTACTGTTGCATGCGGCGGCTTTTCCGCGTTCTGCCCTGCTGGCAAACACACGCTTCCGTGTACCAACCGCCGCACTGGACGCAGAATCAGCCGCCTGCTCAGTAGCACCTGTGGCGGCTTTTCCGCGATCTCTCACAGTACCCCCCCCCCCCCCCCCCGACGAGTGGACTCCGGACATCTCCTGTCCGGCTTCTCAGGATGCAAATTATGAAACTCCTTTTTTAACTCCTCTGCAAGCATGCGACATTCTGGCACCCAAGTTCTCTCCTCAATGCCATACCCTTTCCAATGCACCAAATACTGCACGGAGTTCTGCACAAGTCGGGAGTCAAGAATCTTCTCAATCTCATACTCAGGTTGGTCATCAATCAACACAGGGGGGGGGGGGGGGAGCGGAATCCATGTGCACTGCCGGCTTGAGCAAGGACACATGGAAAGATATCACACCCCGCATGCTGGCGGAGAGATCAATGGCATAAGTGACATCATTAATTTTCCTTATCACAGGAAATGGACCCACAAATCTGGGACCTAACTTGGGAGACAGTTGCTTCAAATGTCGTGTGGACACCCAGACCAAGTCACCTGGAAGAAACTCCCACTCTATGGAACGTCTTTTATCAGCCTGTTTCTTCTGACTCTGAAAAGCCCTCCTCAAATTTCTTTCTACCATTCCCCACGTCTGCTTCAAGGACCTCTGCCAATCCTCCAGGGCTGGAAATGGGGTGGCAGCCACTGGCAATGGGGTGAACTTAGGTGACCTTCCAGTCACCACCTGGAATGGGGAAAAACCTGAGGAGGAGCTCCTCAAGTTGTTGTGTGCAAATTCTGCAAATGGCAGGAATTTCACCTAGTCAGTTTGAACATCTGCCACATAACATCTCAAAAACTGTTCCAGAGACTGATTGGTTCTCTCGGACTGGCCATTGGTCTGTGGGTGGTAGCCTGATGAGAAAGATAGCTCCATGTCTAACTGCTGGCAGAATGCCCTCCAGAACTTAGAAACAAATTGGACTCCCCGATCTGATACTATATTTTCTGGAATGCCATGCAGCCGGAAAACATGTTGGACAAAAAGATCGGCCAACTCCTGGGCCGAGGGGAGTCCTTTCAGGGGGACAAAATGGGCCATCTTGCTAAAACGATCGACTACTACCCAAATGACCGTCATACCTTCAGACCTAGGGAGTTCGCCCACAAAATCCATGGACAGATGGGTCCATGGTTCCTTCGGTACTGGCAGTGATTGTAATGTCCCAACAGGTGCCTGACGGGAGGGTTTGCTTCTTGCACACACTGCACATTCTCTTACATACTCTTTGCAGTCAGTTGCCAATGAAGGCCACCAGGCACATCTTGCTACGAGGTCCTGAGTCCTGGTGACTCCAGGATGCCCAGCATTCTTGTGAGAATGAAACAACTGCAGTATTTGTAGACGAAAAGGCAGTGGTACAAACATGACCCCTTCAGGCTTTCCCTCAGGTACATCCTGTTGGAATGGACTCAACGTTTTAGTCCAGTCCCTCCAGGATGACTCAACATCAAGTCTGAGACCGCATCTGACAGCCCCGATAGAAAACAGTCTAATAAAGCGAATGAGCCTCATCTGGCTGACACTGCCCACTTCTTGAACTCAGCTGCATAATTTTCGACCGGATCTCTGCCCTGCCGCAATGTCTTGAGCTTCCGCTCAGCGGTAGAGGCAATATCTGGATCATCATAAATTATGGCCATAGCGTCAAAAAATGCCTCAACTGACACTAATGCACTATCACCTGGCTGGAGACTATATGCCCAAGTCTGGGAATCTCCTGATAATAGTGTCTTGATAAATGTAATTTTCTGTGTTACAGTTCCTGAGGAACTAGGTCTCAACTCAAAGTATGACAACACTCGATTTTTAAAGTTTCGGAAGTCAGATCTGTGGCCAGAAAACTGTAGGGCTTGCGCAGACCCATTTAAGGTGTTGATTTGGGTCTGATGATCGTTCAGCACCGAGATGAAATTTTCCACCGAGGTGGTAAGTGCATCGAGACGGCTGTGGAGTGCGTCCATTTGGGTTTGGTCTGCCATTCTGTAACGATTGGTGTCAGCACACAGAGAGAATCTGATTATTGGTGATCTGCAGTATCACCAAGAATGCAGATATATACCCGATTATTGATGATCAGCAGTATCACCGATAATCAGATATATTGCTAACCTCTGGACACCTATGGATATGTGAGTGTTTGGTGTAACAGGAATACTTTGAGTAATGTACCTGCTGAGCAGGCGATATATAGTACAGAGACACTGCTCTGGGAACACAGGAACCTTCCAGCAGCCTGAGGCTCTCCAAGGGGAGGAGTCAGACTGGAGACGGGAAGGGCCTAGGAGAGGGTGACACCTAAGATGGATGTCACTATCTGATCTGGAGACTATCTCTTTAAGGGGAGAGATAGCTCTCGAGGTTGGGCACGCCGGGTCGGCAACACACTGACAGATAAAGTACAAAGACAGAAGGCTGATTCGGTATCCAAGTCAAGCAGGGTCTGGCAATGGAATATCAGATATACGAGGTACCGAATCAGAAGACAGAGGAGTAGTCAGAAAAGCTATAAGTCATAACATATAATACAGTATTCCCTAGACTGGGTGCGAGGTCTGTAGTCTCAGCACCCTGGAACTAGTCTGAAGTATAACACAGATGATAACAGTTCCCTAAGCTGGATGTGAGGTCCTTGGTCTCTACACCCTGGAACTAGCTTGAGGTATAACACAGATGATAACAATCAAATAATCTGGCTAAGTGTGTATTCCCAGGTCCACCTGGTTCAAACACACTGAGGATCTGACTAGGTCTGAATGCTTCCACGTAGTGATCGCAATGGCAGACAATTTGCAAGTGAACAGCAGGAACTATATATGGAGTAGTGCTCTCCAGCACCACCCCTAATTGCTCAACCAATAGTATCCCGCTCAGGAGTCAGCTGATCAGCGTGGTCAGCTGACTCTTCCTGCTTAGTATAAGAATTCTGCCTCTCAGCGCGCGCGCGTGTATTCCTAAGCCTATGTGCACTAACAGACTCAGCCATACCAGCCACACGCTGCCGCGTGCAAACCGCTGCGCTGGACGCGGAAGCAGCCGCCTTACTGTTGCATGCGGCAGCT
Source organism: Hyperolius riggenbachi (assembly GCF_040937935.1). Lineage (NCBI taxonomy): Eukaryota > Metazoa > Chordata > Amphibia > Anura > Hyperoliidae > Hyperolius > Hyperolius riggenbachi. The sequence continues at coordinate 187,559,231 of NC_090646.1, read as the reverse complement.
TTTCCGCGTTCTGCCCTGCTGGCAAACACACGTTTCCGCGTACCAACCGCCGCACTGGACGCGGAATCAGCCGCCTGCTCAGTAGCACCTGTGGCGGCTTTTCCGCGATCTCTCATACCTAAGAATTGTAACCATATTTGTCTGACCATTTAACGCCTTTCCAAGGTGCATGCCCTCTAGGAAAGTCACCAGATCGTATATATTTTGCAGCAAAATCATGAATCATTAATCCAAAACTGCCAGTCATCCTGGCTAAAGAAAAATTCTTGATTTACTGACACATCTTGTCTGAGGGCCTTCTCTGACGGAGGATATATAAGCTTTTTTGGGAAAGCTTGCCCTGCTCCCATGAGGCGTGGATTCGTCAGATTCATTGCCCCACCTCTACCCTGGACTAAAAGTCATCTGACTTTGACTTTCCGGTATTTATATGTATGTCTCTGTTTGACTTTCTGGTACTTCAATTGTATGCTTGGCCTTAGACCCTTTATCTTGCATGCATAAGTTTTGAGTGCAACCTACTGTCAGTCAGGTAGTTGTGTTCAGGCAGGGAACACACTTGACAGTTTTCGTGCGCGTTTTCTGGACAGAAAAACTGAGAACTCATGTTAATCAATGGGCTAGTACACACTTAATATGTTGTTCGCGTGCAAAAAAAAACCTGACATTCTGCATCATGATTCTGCACATTTTGTCAGTTTTCTCTTTGAGGCAGGGAACACACTTGTCTTTCAGTTTTATGCGCGCATTTTCCTGCATACTTTTTCTGCACACCAAGTGTGTCTCTATGCAGGAAAACGCGCGCGTTTTTTCATAGCAGCTGATGTAATTGATACAAAAAACTGACAAAATGTGCAGAGTCATGATGCAGAATGTCCGTTTTTTTTCTGCGCGTGAACAAAATATTAAGTGTGTACTAGCCCATTGATTAACATGAGTTCTCAGTTTTTCTGTGCAGAAAACGCGTACGAAAACAGTCAAGTGTGTTCCCTGCCTCAACTACATCAGCTGCTGTGAAAAAAACGTGCACGTTTTCCAGCATGGAAACACACTTGGTGTGCAGAAAAAGTATGCAGAAAAATGCGCGCGGAAAACTGAAAGTCAAGTGTGTTCCCTGCCTCTGTCTCCTGTTCAAGTGGAGGCTTGACTTTAGGTGGAAAGTGAGGTGGAGATTAGAATATAGAGTCTAAAGAGAAGCCAGTGATTGCCAGGAAGTCTTACACTGACTTTTATTTTAAACTCTAACTGACTAAGGAGATCCAGAAACTAAAATACTAACTGTTACAATATTCATTACTGAGGTTTTTTTTCCAACATGAATGTAAAAATGAATACAAATAAAATGGAAAAAAAACGCTCTGACCACTAGTGAAATGCTTTTGCGGTGGGGCCCAGCTGAGGGCCTGTTTGTCTTTTACATGTATATTGCTCTTTACAATTTTTGTCTTCCTCCATTCTGTCACCACAAAACATTTGTGCATAAACAAAGCATGATTTGCATATTCAGCAGTGATGCATCGTGGGAGACATTGGGCTTGATTCACTAACCGGTGCTAACCTACTTAGCACGTCTAAACTCTTTAGACGCGCTAACCAGGGTGCTAAGTAGGTTAGCGCCGGATTTCTCAATCAGAACGCGCGCTAACTTTGCGCGCGCAAAGTTTTACGCGCGCTAAGTCCCATAGGCTTTAATGGGCACTTCGCGCGGAGCACCCTGCGCTCTGTGCAGTACGCGCGTAAAGTTTTACGCACATAAAGTTTTGCGCGCGTAAAGTTTTATGCGCGAAAAGCTTGTTTAGACGTGCTAAGGGGGTTTTCACAGGCGTGCTAACAGTTAGCACCGCTTTGTGAATCAAGCCCATTATATGTTCACTCCAATCTGAACAATCACAAATACCTTCTGTTTTAAGAAGGCAAACGTTGTTTTTGTAAATCAAGCAGTGTAATTCAAAGTGGGAGTATGGAATGAATGCATTGTGGGGATTAGGCAAATCATAAATTATGTACAAATACAGAATCTGAGAGGGAGAGAGATATTTGTGTCCACTCGTTCTATCCATGCATGTTGTATGAGATTATGTGTTGTCATATCCACTTGTATCCATGGGGTAGGGGAGAGGGGGGTATCACTGCTGGGGTCACACTGAAATTTGCAGAAGAGCCTGATGCTTGTTTCCACTTGTTGCCACTTCAAGTATATTCATAGTCCTTTGAAATTTGCAGGACAATTACTATACATGCATGTTAACTTGTACAGGGGTAAGATTTGACCACTCAGACTGTAGAGGAAAAAGGTTGCAGCATTTTACTTGCAATACATTTCCTTGAATTACAACTGAAAATCAGGAGCAAAATCTATCTGACCTTTTTGTGTCAATTTCTTCATCAACACATAGTACATTGTTTGGAAGCTTGCAGGTATGGTCTGCTCAAATACCTTTTCCATACCTTCCAAAACTCCTCTCCAGTATAGCTGAACCACTCGACAGCCCCATAGCACATGCATGTAAGTGCCAACCTCTGTCAGAAATTCAAAACAGTGTTTTTTAACACTATTTTATCATGTGCCGCTTTATTGACTGTATGGGCAAGTACCCCCTTCTGTTGGTAACAACTCAAGTACCCCTTGATGCATATTTATTTTTAAGAATATTCCATCATTCTGTATAAATGCTTCACAAACATTCCCAAAAGCCTTTTAACTAATAAACATCATATTAAACATCCTCATGTTACATCTGTCTCTGTAACCACCAGCAAGGCCGGATTTGTGAGAAGGCCCCATATGCCCAGGACTAGGGCGGAGCCAAGGAAGGCTTTATAAATCAATTATAGTAATTAAACATACATCTTAGTTTATGTTCATATATTATTTATCATTCTTTTCTATCTCAAACTTTAATGGGGGTAGACATTTGGGCAAGTCTGACTAGTCCATTGTGCTGACTTTGCCCCAAATGCAGGGTAGGTGCACTATGGTCTGTACAATTCTTCATTTAAAGTAACAGCAAACATGATGAAGACTCACCAGTGGATAATTTGCAGGCTGTAATTGTGTCAGGATTGTCAGTTAACCCGTTGACCCCCTTCACTGGCAGTAGGCGTGGACTCTCCCAGGGCGTGGAATATAAGTGGCTACAGGTTTTCTCCAGAGCCCCTTCATGAGGGATAATGGTCTGCCATGCCCAGGGCAATAGACTGCTTTGCTGCCGGGAAGACATCAGGTCATAACCCCTGGGATTGCCTCACCAGTGATGGAGAGAACAGGATATACCACTAGGAGGGGGCAGACAGAAAGTAGGCTGGTAACTGTAAACAAAGTCAAACTAGTTGAAGTCAATAGGCAGGCAGTGATCAAACGATGGTCCAAAACAAGCTGAGATCAGAATAGACATATAACTAGCGAAGTCAGAATACAAGCTGGTCCATATAAGGAATTCAAGTGAGCAGATTTTCACAGGGCATTGAGAGCAGGCAGGAATAGATTCAGTACAAGGAGACGAGGATACATGTAACAGGGAGCCAGGAAACACAGGGCAAAGCCTTGATGAACTGGTCATGATCTGCTGACCAGGAAGTGCTTAAACTTGTTTTGAGTCTCAGACATGCATAGCAGCTGGGGGCATTCGTTAATGCAAATAAAGTCTGTTGGGAGACATCAAATCCAGAAACAGTACTACTGGAAGGTAGCAATGGTTTCAGTAGAACCTGTGGCTCATCAGCAGAGGACACTGAGGCCAAATCCAGGAAGCAACCTAACACAAATCTTACCATAATAGACTGACTATGACAACTTCAAGTACCCCCTGAAACTGACTAAAATACACCTTGAGTGCACGCAGCATATACTAAGAATCTGAGATCTAGCACAGGCTTTAGTTCTGTGTTAGTGTTATATTCATTTAGTGACAATAAGCTTGACCACCACTTTATAGATCACCAAACAATATTTACCACTTTTAATGTGGAAAACACTCTAGGCTAGAATCAGGGGTATAACTAGAGGGGGCAGTCACTGCACTGACACTGGGGGAGAGGGGGACTACTAACCTAACCTTACCTTCTTCCAATAATGGGGTCCATCCTCCAGATCAGGTGTGTGTCTGGCTACACTTGATATGACCACAATGACAACACTTGTTTTATGACCCTTACCAGATGGACCCCTTGGTTGTAAGGGTCACCAAGCTTCCCAAGCAAGCAAGAGGAGCAAGAGCAAGTAATAGGAGGGGTGTGAACATCAAGGGTCCTCCATCAATGTTTTGCTTATGGACCCTTTGAATTGTAGCTACATCCCTGGCTAAGATGATGAACAGCAGTGTTTGATCCAAACAGCCTTTTCTTCAATTGGCTGCATGTTAGCAGTATGCAGCTACACCGAAAGTCTGTGGGCCACATAGCACCACTTTCCCTGGTGAGAAGTAAAGTTGTGGTTGTGATCCATTACACTTTTGAAGTTAGCGGAGCTGTGGATCACTAGTTACTGTACACATAATAAAGCACAAATTGCGAGTAACTAAAATAAATTTGGCATTGTAAAAAGTGGTGATCATATTTTAAAAGGTAGTAAACAAAACACACAAAATGTTCTCTCTTTTTAGTTCTAGTTACATTTTTTTTTAAATATAACTAGGCCTCTTAGGAATTTTAAAGGAATACTTACAATTCATCCACTTCAGCAAGTAAGACAAAGAGCCAAAATAGCTGAAGTTGAAAAAAGGAAGTGAAAGAAAAGGTGAACCTGTGTAAGATTAACACATTTTCAAATGTTTTCATTCATTATAAAATTTTGGCAGCGAACACTGGATCAGCGCCCATGTCCTTGTTGTATGTGCTGTAGGTTACATCTCATTGTGCTGGCTTTTTGCCTAGGGAAATTATCACTGGAATCCTCTGAAAGAGGAAATGTGTCCAGCCAATGAAGCACAGAATGTAAAAAGTCATAAAATGTCAAAATATTAAGATGTGTTAAACTGCTGTGTTAAATTATAACAAGATGTTTGTTTTGGCTGATGTTTGTGTAGTTTTAACATTTTTCAATGTAGGTATCACATCTCAAAACAAACATTTGTTGTTTTTTCCAACCTAATCTACAAAAAGATTTGATCAAGATGTTTAAGGAGGCTCATCTGGATTGTTAAAATGCATACAGTATTTGATTGCACAGTAGATGTAAACACAGATGTGGACTTCATTTCGTATACAAAAAAAAAAGCCTTAAAGTGAACCTCCAGACTAAAAATCTACTCAGCAGCACTGAAAAGGCTTGGTGTTTCTTTAAAGCGGACCCAAACCAAACATTTTTTTAATTCAAAATATTTAGTTGCACCACTCTGACACATACAAAGATAAATAAACACTCCTTCAAGCCTATGAGCATTTCAGTGCATGCTTTTCACTCCTCTCTTTGCATAACTAGGGTTATACAGGTGGCAGCCATTAGCAATTCCTCCTTTGCTGGACACCATCTACTCCACCAGTTTGCAGGAAAAATCCCGGCAATATGAAAGGAAGGGAGGGGTTCCTCCAATAAATGTAAAATATTTTATATTTGTCATCATGCAGCTGAAAAAAGGTTGCTATTTATTATTATAAATTTAGAAAATAGATTTTATTTCTGAAATCTTGTATTTTTAATTTGGGTCCACTTTAACAGTTTCACAGCATTAGAACTTTGTTTTTCTTATCCAAGCCTCATTTTTAGCTGCACAGAAGAAAACTGTCCAGGCATTTTTCTCCTGATGCTGTGCAAAGCATGATGGGATTTCTGATGTTATTGTTCTCCTGCAGTTTTAGCGCAAATTTTTTTTTTTTTAATTTGAGATTTGAAGCCTAGCGCGCGCAGCTGGGAGAGGTGAGTAGGACACAGAACAGTTGGAACTGTGTCTCATGCTCCCTGTCATCTCCTTTCAACCAAAAGGATGGCTGCCCCCATGAAAAAGATGGCTGCCCCCATGAAATCACAAACATTTGCCTATTATTTTAAAACAGGGTGGGTAAGAGATTATATTACCTATCTATTTTAATTAACATAACTAATGTAATGCAAAGCTAGCATGTTTGTTTAGGCTGAAGTTCCCCTTTAAAGGATACATGAGGTGAATTAAAGCAGAGTAGATTTACTTACCTGGGGGCTTCCTCCAGCCCCTAGAAGTCTCTGTGTCCCTTGCCGCAGTTCCAGAGGGAACACCAGAAGAACGGGTGACAGTGCAATGGCAGCGAGGGACACAGAGACTTTTAGGGGCTGGAGGAAGCCCCAGGTAAGTGAAGCTACACTGCTATAATTTGTCTCAAGTATCCTTTAAACAACTTTAGAAATGCACTTTCTTCTGCAAAACCATCATATTTTTTCTCCTCATTCCTTCCCACGCCCATAATCTAAAGCACTTTTTGCCTCTCCCCCCACCTTCCAGCCCCTCCTTCTTCTTCATGCTTAACAAATGAAGAATTTGCAACATACTTAACTGCTCTAATGAAGTGGTTTTTCCATGCAGCCCTCAAATTCCATTACAGGACCAACTAGGGGGTGCTCCACTTTGCTCTCTGCATTGATCCAAATATAAATTGAGATTTGCTCTAAGGTAATTTTGTTTTACAAAAACTATTTGAATTATGTCTAAGAATATACTGTATGCAGAAACTATCTATCAGGTCACAATTGTATTCTAACAGGACCCAAAAATAAAATAATGTTCTTTCTGCATAGATTTACAGTTAGTGGTTCAAAACAGAATCTATAAAAAAAACCACTATGGCCTACTGTACATCAAAACAGCACAACAAGCAAAGTCGATGCAATGATAAAACCAAAAATTAAAATGGTTATCTGAGGCTGTTACATGTGAGGTCGGAACCAGTTGTGTAATGACATCTATGCAATATGGTGACAGCACACACAGTTAGTAAGATTTTTTTTTCTTTCCGGGAGCATAAACCATTCCTATTGCAGGTGTATTCAGCTTCAACCACAGGACTACTTGGGCGAGGAGAACTATTTACAAACAGTTCTGTCATAGATCTCCACAGGAACTGTAGTCAGCTTTCACTGAACTGTCTAAGAACAATTGTGTAGCATGTAGTGAGCTTAGCTACTGTTTGCATCTTAAATATCCTGTGGCCATTCCAAGGTAAAGTGCAGACTGCTTATGAAATGAGTGCCTGCTGATTTATGAAGTGTACAGCTGCTGTGGTTACTATTAGCACAGCTACCATTCTTTGGCAGTACAACATATACTGGCTTGAAATAAGCATTGCCACTTTCTTAATTTATTATTTACTAAACACAAAACCAGGTCTTTGAGTTGTTGCATTTAGATATATAGTTTCACTTTCACAGAGATGTTTGTAAGTTTTTGCATCTATCTTTATAGATAGGTCTACAAATGCCTGACACAAAGGGCAACATCTTATCACCCTTTGTCACTTGGGATCGTTCTTTTTAATGCCAATCTTTTTTAAAATGAGACAGATTATTGTTTAGGATATTGTTGCCGGTTGTACATGAAGCCAGGTCTCTGGTGCTCTGATCTTGCTTTCTGTAGTTAGTTGAAGGGATTCATCTTCAGCCAGGGATTGCTGAACAAAGGGTGGACTGCTGTACAGTGGTGGATGAAGCATGGAGGTAATCCATAATCTGGCTTGAATAGAAGTTTCTGGTTCTATAGTTTCAGCACTATCTGACGTCAGCTTTTCCTGCCCTGTAGCTACTAGAGACTAGGTTACTGTTAGGACTAGGACTCGTCTTACTATTTGCACAAGGATTTATCTGAAGGTTATTGTAATCAGTATGTATCAGTATATGGATCTCTATGATGAAAAATTGTAAAATTTAAAATTCACTTTAACACATATAAGATGCACGTTTGTTCCACAGTAAAATGCACTATCAATCATTTATATTCTATGTAGCTGTTACTTATAATAGATATTTTACATTTTAACTGTCTGAATCTTTTACTGATGGTTTTAGACTATGCATGTCCTCATAGGGGACTCTCAAGAACCTGATATATTTTGTAAAGCACTCTCTAACAAGAAAATATAACTGTCCTGCACACTTGCATGAATGATATTTTGGCATTTGGACTGTGCCACTGTGGTTAGGGAATGCTCTTAAAAGAATTACGGAAACCTTGAGAATACTGCATGTAGGGATGGACTAGTCCAATGCATGTGTTACGATTCCTCAGCACTGGTAATGTAAAATATAACGTACAGTGCATAAGAATTGAAAGGAATGCAGGTTTGTCTATAATGTGGAAATACACAGAGACTCAGAACAGGAATAAGGAAACTAACAATAGTAAACATAAATTAAGCAAGTAGCATCAAAACGGACATTAACTTTATGCATAGAAACACTGCAAATAAACCAGGCAATCAAAATAAGGAATAATGCAACTGCAAATGAAACCATACATAGAGCTAGCAATTAGGGATATATATGTTAAGCGCTCCCTACATAAAGTAGATATGCAGGATAGCCTTAAGCATATATTTTAGTGTGCACATTTAACCCTGGAACCTAGCTAATATACAGTGGGTTGCAAAAGTATTCGGCCCCCTTGAAGTTTTCCACATTTTGTCACATTACTGCCACAAACATGAATCAATTTTATTGGAATTCCACATGAAAGACTAACACAAAGTGATGTACACATGAGAAGTGGAACGAAAATTATACATGATTCCAAACACTTTTTAGAAATAAATAACTGCAAAGTGGTGTGTGCATAATTATTCAGCCTCCTTTGATCCGAGTGTAGTCAGTTGCCTATAGACATTGCCTGATGAGTGCTAATGACTAAATTGAGTGCACCTGTGTGTAATCTAATGTCAGTACAAATACAGCTGCTCTGTGAGGGGCTCAGAGGTTGTCTAAGAGAATATTGGGAGCAACAACACCGTGAAGTCCAAAGAACACATAAGAAAGGTCAGGGATCAAGTTATTGAGAAATTTAAAGCAGGCTTAGGCTACAAAAAGATTTCCAAAGCCTTGAACATCCCACGGAGCACTGTTCAAGCGATCATTCAGAAATGGAAGGAGTATGGCACAACTGTAAACCTACCAAGACAAGGCCATCCACCTAAACTCACAGGCCGAACAAGGAGAGCGCTGATCAGAAATGCAGTCAAGAGGCCCATGGTGACTCTGGACGAGCTGCAGAGATCTACAGCTCAGGTGGGAGACTCTGTCCATAGGACAACTATTACTCATGCACTGTACAAAGTTGACCTTTATGGAAGAGTGGGAAGAAGAAAGGCATTGTTAACAGAAAGCATAAGAAGTCCCGTTTGCAGTTTGCCACAAGCCATGTGGGGGGGCACAATGCAAAACGCTATGTGTGGCGGAAAACTAACACTGCACATCACTCTGAACACACTATCCCCACTGTCAAATATGGTGGTGGCAGCATCATGCTCGGGGGGTGCTTCTCTTCAGCAGGGACAGGGAAGCTGGTCAGAGTTGATGGGAAGATGGATGGAGCCAAATACAGGGCAAACTTGGAAGAAAACCTCTTGGAGACTGCAAAAGACTTGAGACTGGGGCGGAGGTTCACCTTCCAGCAGGACAATGACCCTAAACATAAAGCCAGGGCAACAATGGAATGGTTTAAAACAAAACATATCTATGTGTTAGAATGGCCCAGTCAAAGTCCAGATCTAAATCCTATCAAGAATCTGTGGCAAGATCTAAAAACTGCTGTTCACAAACGCTGTCCATCTAATGTGACTGAGCTGGAGCTGTTTTGCAAAGAAGAATGGGCAAGGATTTCAGTCTCTAGATGTGCAAAGCTGGTAGAGACATACCCTAAAAGACTGGCAGCTGTAATTGCAGCAAAAGGTGGTTCTACAAAGTATTGACTCAGGGGGCCGAATAATTACGCACACCCCACTTTGCAGTTATTTATTTGTAAAAAATGTTTGGAATGATGTATGATTTTCGTTCCACTTCTCACGTGTACACCACTTTGTATTGGTCTTTCATGAATTCCAATAAAATTGATGCATGTTTGTGGCAGTAATGTGACAAAATGTGGAAAACTTCAAGGGGGCCGAATACTTTTGCAAGCCACTGTATATACACACACATGAACTATATACAATATATCCTTACAAGGCAACTGAACCAAATATCGATGGGCAACAGGTAGTCATACAAGCAAGGTCAAACCAGAGAATCATACAATGATATAATCTATAATCGCTAGGCAAAAGATTAGTCAGGGAATAGCAAAAGGTCATACACGGAAGTTAACAAGGATGCAGGAAACCGGAGCAAGGCAGGGAGGACTAGAGCACAGGAGTCAGGACCAGGAAACAGGCTTGATGTACTAGCAGTGAACTGGTCTGCTGAAGCTGATTATATTGTGTGCTGGGAGGTCAGATGACAATGTCCAGGTGATCTCAGGCCTGCCCTCATTAGCTGTCAGCAATGGAACACTTCCTTAAGGAGAGACCTCTGCTGGTGGGCAGAGAGCAGGTCAGGCTGCATAATCCCTGGAGAGAGTGAGGACATCTGCTGGTGGGACAGAGGAAGTTCATTCAAATAGTTTATGATGGTACCAGCACATGCGGCTCGTGACAACATGTCAGTAAGATGATCACAGTAGTCAGATTAAAGGTATGTGACTTTTACATAGGAATACAAGTAATTTACAGTTTATTATAGTCTGGGAAAACTTAACTACCTGTATGTATGTATTTTAAAATTAGCACTTTTTTGTCATAGTGGTCCTTTAAGTTTTGTGTCAGAAATAAAGAATGGTTTAATTAAAGATAAGTTAATGTTAGCTGGACCTTTTATTTTTGTGTTCTAAAAGACATTTCAGTACCAATCTGAGCGACTCCTTCAGTTCAAAGGAAGGACCCACACGTGTCTCTAAAATAACTTCGAAATGTCAAAATTGATTGTCATCATCACTGCTTATTCCATATTTAAAACAATCCTGAAATAAAAAAACAAACAAACAAAAGTTTTATATTACATGCTTCAGTAGTTGGAAGCCCCAGGATAGTTCAGAGGCTTTCCAGATCCTACAGCCCAGTGAGCCCACCATCCAGCGCTAGGTGCCTCTATACCTGTTTTATGCAGAAAGTCATTTAACATCCTAACCTCATTGGTGGCATAAAGTTCTACTAACTACCAGATGTGTATCTTTTTTTCTGGTTGAACTTTTTTCAATACACTTAACTACATAACTGTGTGTGTAGATTTTATATTGGAACCTACAGTACATCTATGTCCTCCTTAATCTATGGAATACAGTCTAAAAATTGTGCCAAGTACAATTTTGCATTTCTAAGCACAAGGTACAGTATTTGAAAATGTTCATCTCTATATGTGCAAGATTTTAATGCAGTAATACATCACTTCAGATCAGTGAGGGTTTAAATTAACCAAAATTTTTAAATGTAAATGTTTTGCCTCTGTGCTTGTTGCATTGTGAGCATAATGTGTATACACACACACACACACACACACACACACACACACACACACACACACACACACACACACACACACACTGTTTGTTACTTTTAGATTGTAGGGTGTGGGGATATAAATTGTTTACACTTATTGTATGTATTTACTTCTTTTATTTTTTAAAGGGGGGGGGGGGGGGGTGATGGGAAGAGAACATATGACAAAGGGAGATATTTAGAATCAGCTTTTAATGCTTTTCTTGCCATTCCATAAACCCCCCTGGGTTCATACTAAAGCCACTAACGATGGCCCATGGATGTCCCAGGGAGAGGAAATGAAGATTGACCTCACGAATAGGGAGACATATTCTAGAAACAAACTTAAAAGAAGAGCTCACGCAATCAAGAGTATTTTTCCTTCTTGAATTTGGCTTTTTTACTAACTCTCCTCATCTTACTTGAATACTCAAAATGAAAATAAAAATAAAAAACAGTGTAAAAATGACTCCTTTCAGCAAGTCATTTCTGGTGCAGAGCAGGAGCAAGTAAATCAAATAAACTAAAATAATTACACATGAAAGGATGTTTAGTAACAGAAAAAGTTAAGATGCAGAAAGCCAAAACAAATAGAAAGAAGAAAGCTTAAAATCAGGCACAGCGCAACAAAAGAAGAATATTAAAATGGAGAGGAAAAAATGGCAAGTAAAGACTGTTCTGTTGTAACAGCAAGATTGTGTCCTGCAAGACCTCTTTAGTCCGAAGAAATAAATTGAATGTAATACCTTGGTTGTATTACTTCTTCTATTCAGTGTGTGGCTTTATTTCCCACAAGTTGTTTATCAGTCTACTATTCAAATTGATCAACATTGGTGTGAAACATGTATTTGTCGAAAACATTCCTTTATTTAGTAAAAGGAAAAAATGGAAAGCTGCCTTATAAATTGTTGTCAGGGGACTCTTTTGTTTGAGAAAACAATTTGAAAAAAAATCTGTAGACGCTAGAAACTGTCGACAGTATCTGACAGTTAAATTACTTTATTTTTAAAGATTTGCCCATAGTTATGCAAACTTGGATTTTATTAGTAAAATAATGAATAACCAATATGTGATAAAGATTGAGAACAGAAACTGTAACCAGGAAATGTTTTATATACGAGTGAACAGAAGCGCCAAAAGAGTAAAATATCTTAAAATATTTAAAACATGGAAGTGGCAATGGTGGACTCTTACCCACTCCAAAAGACACAACAGTACAAAGTTGTTGACGTTTAACAGAACATTTATTTATACACTCCACAATTTTTGCAACGCAGTTCGCAGGTGTGACCCCACTTCATCAGGCAGTCAGATAGGAGTATACAGCAAATGCCGTCCAGGTCTGTGCCCAGGAAATGTTTTATGTACCAGTTCATGGGTTTGAGCAGATCTCTTTTTCCATTAGTGAATGCAGGCAGTTCATGAAAAAGGGTACTGCAATCTATAAGTATAGCCAAGTTATTTTCTGTACCCATTAAAACTGTACAGGGGGGGACTTGCTTGGATGTTGCTTTCAGAGCAGGGACAAGGTCCTCCAGCACCCAAGGCTGAGACACCAAAGTGCGCCCCTCCATCCCTCCCACCCCATCTGTCACACACTGATTGCTATTAGACTAAGAGGGCCACAGGGCCCACAACCTCCCCAACACCTTAATATCTCGTTATCTGGCTTGCAGTCACTGCTATGTATCCCCTTTTCTTATTTCTTTCTGCTTCATACACAATTAGGAATGACAGCTGAATTAATTGTGCGCTCCCTCCTACACTGCGCCCTGAGGCTGGAGCCTCTCCAGCCTATGCCTCGGCCCGGCCCTGGTTGCTTTCATGCTTCCATAAGGTTAAATGAAATGTTTTTTTGTACAGTTCAGTGACATACAGAGGTTAATAGCTTTTCCCAATGAGAGAGGTAAGGGAAGAAGAGAAAAGCATTTTGCTTCCAGTTTATTTTGAGGAAAATAAATAATCAGGAAACAAAGTCACTTGAAAGTTTTGGATGAACAATTTCTCAGCTCCAACCCAGCTTCTTCTCCCTACTCAGCTCTCTTCTATCTGTTTGTTTGCCCTACAAACCGAAATGGCACTCGCAAAAGTGTTCCGTGACCTCCTCAGAGCTAGTTTCCCTCCACCTTCTCATGCAAATTTACTCTACATTTGACATTGTTAACCCATTTTTATTTTTTTTACTATTGACCCTACTGTTTTGTCCTGATTTGTGACACTGTCCTCTTTTGGTTTTCTTCTTGCTTATTTAAAAATTTGTTCCGTATGTCCTTTATTGTGACTTCTTTTTTTTATTTGTTTTAATGGAAAAAACACATAACAGTAATCAATGACCATATATCATGTACAGTATCGTCAGGACAGTCTGTAAACTGATGTACAATGCAAGTTTACATCAGCAACATGCAGTGTTCACATTTAATGGTGACTTCTGTCCACAGGCTTAGTTCTTGTTCCTATATATCCTCCTTTTGTAAATTAATTTCTTCTTTTAGCCTACAGTACTAGTAATGCACAAAAGACACCCAAGTATACCCATCCACCAATGACTGGTTTACCACTACTATGGAAATGCGGGGGTAAAGTGCCTATGTCTGATAAGTGCCTAAAATTCAACCTCTGATAATACTAAAATTAAAGCGGACCTAAACTCTTTCACAGCAAATAAGGAAAACACATGTAGTGGCTGAGAAATTAACTCTATAGCTGGCCATACACTAGGCCGATTACCCGCCGATCAACAGCAGATTCGATCACTGGGATCGAATCTGCTGTCAAATCGTTCACGCAACACGCTAATTTTCGATCTATTTCGGCCCGAAATAGATCGGTCCCATCGATCGCGCCGTGTGGGAAATTACCGTCGATCGCCGCGGGTAAGGAGCGCATCGCTAGCGGCGTACGACCGACGCAGGTATACATTACCTGAAGCTGGCACCCGGCATCTTCTCCGCATCACCTCCCGGCTCCCGGCTGGCATCTTCTCCGCATCAGCTTCCGCATCCCGGCATCCAGCATAACTTCCTGTGTCACTGCAGTGACAGCGGAAGTACAAATAGAGGGCGCTCTATTTGAACTTCCGCTGTCACTGGAGTGACAGAAAGTTATGCCGGGATGCCCGCCGGGAGCCGATGCGGAGAAGATGCCCGGAACCAGGCTTCAGGTAATGTATGCAGGGGCCCGGGGGGCGACAGCGGCAGCTCAGCAGATTGTGATCGGTTTCAGGCTGAAATCGATTCACAATCTGTTTGCAGTAAAGGTAGCCATACGATCCCTCTCTGATCAGATTCAATCAGAGAGGGATCTATCTGTTGGTCAAATCTGATGGCAAATCGACCAGTGTATGGCCACCTTATGTGTCTTTAGAGAGATTAGCCTGTCTATTAGCTGATATCAGCAAATAATCTGCAAGTGTAAATCATGGCTGTCAGTTGTTCAGTGGTGTGCCTTTGTTCTGTGCTAATATGTAAAATGCGAAGGTTAACCCTTTCTGCCACTGTGATCCCAGAAACTTCTGGAAGTAAACATTGCAGGTTTATGGTAGGAGTTCTATAGGTGGTAACAAAGAACTTTTTTTTAAGGTTATTATGCTGTTTTTTTCATCTTTCAGATCAGAGAGAAAGAAAGTTTAGGTCTGATTTAATAATCTTCTCTCCTTCACTTACACTGGCTGTAAATGGCACAGTTAATTTCACCATCCCCGCCCCACACATGCTGTTTTGATGTCACCTTTATACTTGCTTCCTCCTTTACTTCCCACATCCAGAACATTTCTAATTTATCCCAGTTTTAACTTCACAACTTGACCTAAGATCACCTCATCCTATCCACAAAAACTGCCAAACTCCTATTACGTGCTCTTTCATTTCAGTTACTGGAATATCCTCTCCTCTGGTTTCCCACTAAAAAGACCCTCTCTTCTACAGTACTTGATGAGTTTTGTAGCTAGACTAAAGGTGCCCATACACTCGTCAGATTAGCAGCAGATAGATCATCAGATGGATTTCTTATCTATCTGATGTGTTTTTAGAACATTTTTTACTAGGATAGAATTCCAATAGATTTCAGTTTGAAATCTATTGAAATTCGATCTGATGGCATTTTTTTGCCATCAGATTTCCATTAGGGCCAATGCAAAATGATAAGCAATTTCATCAGATCGACCTAGATTTTCCACCCTGCCAGTTCTATGGAAATCCATCGAAATCGATCAAAATCGGCCATCGATCGGTCGATTGGCCAACCGATTTGCAATCGATCGATCGATTTTGATCGATTGATCGGCCAGAAAATCGGCTGAGTGTATGGGCCCCTTTACCGTATCTAGCCTCATTATTCTTACTTTCCAATTCACCTTAGAAGTGCAAGATACAATGCCTATAAATCACTTTTAAAGTTCCTGTTCTGCTTAAACCTCTTATCTTGTATGATACACACTTAACTATCCTCTCCACCCCTCCAATACAATCTTCCCATGCACGTTTTCAAGATTTCTTTAAAACCAATTCCATTCTCTGGGTCTTCCTCCTTTGTACTGTGAGACTTGCTTCATCTTTAACACTTTGAAGATAGAGTAAACATGGATTAGCCATGGTTTAGATGCCAGTCACCAGTAAGTAGGGCATTATTGCCAATCCAGTTACCAATACTCTGCTGTTTTATTTTTTTGTTTTCAATCATTTTTATTAAAGTTGTAAATTTTAATATATCATGTAAAAAAACGCAACATTTTTATAATACATGGTATATAAGCAAATAAGTTGGCATTTACATAGAAAAGCGGGACTGTTAACACAGATTAAGGATAAAGACTATTCATTTGATGTTACAATTATAAAACCGAGTAATCTGCTGTTTTATTTTTATCACTTTTATCAATTATTATGCATAAGCATTAATTATGCTTTGCTTACTTTTAACCAGTCTCCCTCACACTAAATCCCCTTCCTGATGCTTAATCCTTATTTGCCCTCATAACATAAACTCCTTCCCATTGCTTAGCTTTCACTCCCCCCATCCACAGCATAAACTCTTTCTTGATGTTCAACCCTAACTTCTCCTACCTAGTTATTTCCTTCCTGTCATTGAACTCTAAACTTCATCAGGAGCCCCCCTCCCCCCACTCTACTTTCCCAGGGGTTCCTCCAGCCCTTTGCAGCTGACATGTCCCACTCCACAGCTCCGCCCACCAGCCCGGGGTCCCCGCCGATGCAGAGTCCGAACTCCTCTAGTGCGCCTGTGTGAGCGCCACTGTCAACTAACTACACAATGTCCACGGTGTACTGCACAGGCGCAGTAGTTCTGCGCCTGCGCATTACACCGCGGACAACATTGGCTTGATTGACAGCGGCGCTTGTGCAGATGCAGTAGAGACGACCTCGAGGTCGCCCTCTGCACTGCCGGGACTCCGGGCCGGCGGCTGAGAATGGAGCTGCGGCATGGGACATGTCAGCTGCAGCGGGCTGGAGGAAGCCTCGGGTAAGTAGAGCGGGGGAGGGGAGTTTGCCTGATGACTCCTTTAACACCTGCCGGATGCTTAACATTCTAACTCTAACAACTGATTTTAACCTGCCCATACCAATCCTGAACTCTGACCCAATATTCCCGGTACTACCGCAGCAGTGTACCATGAGTTGCGCTATTAGTACGACCCATGGTAGCATTAGTAATGCACATTACCGAAGCAATGCTAACAGAGCAACTCACGGTACACTGCTGCAATAGTACCGGTAATATTGTCATGCACTGTCTACACTGCAATAGTATTGCTAGTTAGTGCATCAGGCCCATAGTCTTGCTTCCTAACCTTAAAGAGACACTGAAGTGAAAAAAAATATATGATATAATGAATTGGTTGTGTACTATGAATAATTACTAGAAGATTAGCAGCAAAGAAAATATTCTCATATTTTTATTTTCAGGTATATAGTGTTTTTTTTCTAACATTGCATCATTCTCTAATATGTGCAGATTACACAACACGAAGCATTCAAAATGATTCTTTCAGAGCAGTCTGTGAACTAATGACCTCTCCTCTGGCAGAGAAAAAGAAAAGAGTTGAGATAATAAAAGTCAGATAACAGCCCTCTCCATGACTTTGAAAGTCGTAGAGCTTAATGGCTTTTTTGCATAGAGATAACAACTAGAGTTTTTTTTAACTCTTCATGTACTGGAAACAATTAGACTGATGTATCTGATCTTAATGTTTTATTTCTTAGCTGTACTACACATACAAATCATAATATCATAATTTTTTTTCCACTTCAGTGTCTCTTTAAAGCTAGCTTCCCACGTGAGCCAGACCTTCAACAGCCAGTGGGAGTGAACGGTGTTGTGTCGTTCCAATGGTCCATTAAGGTCCAGTTGAAGCATGGAGCAAATGCGTTTCTACCATAGGCTATATGGGAAACACATCTGCTATAAAGAGAGTGCGTTCTGCCTGCCATTCCACTACAAATTCATTTTACTTACAGTTTTCCAAAATTGCAAAATGGACAAAAAGTGTCCATTTTGCACTACAGTAGGAACTGAGCCTAACCCAAATTTGTGACCGATAGTCACCTTCTCATAACCTTCTGTTATCCCCAGCACCTAATAAAGTGTATACACAAGTGTACACAAGTTTATATACAAACAGTAGTAAGTAAAGCGTAGTCAGGATCAGGCCGTAGTCGTACACAAAGTCAGAGGTATCGAGGTACAGAGTAGCAAGGCAATATCGTAGTCAATAAACAGGCAGGGTCATACACATAAGTCAGATGTCAGTCGTATTGTAAGGATCAGGTAATAACGAAGTCAGGGATAGGCCGAGTCGAACACGTGTATCAGATGGCAGTGGTACAGAAGGACGAGACAAGAGCGAGGTCTAGAGGCAGGCAAAAGTCAGAACACAGATAAATATACAATAAGATGTTACTTCAATATATTATGATAATTATAATAATTATAATATAACTACAAAATACAAGACTGACTAACTAGAGTGCATATATATTGTGCGTCTACACAATATATTAATATAGCTCTGGAATCTCCCTAGCTAGGCCAAGAACCAGTGAACTGATTAGTATCAAGGCCAGCGAGCAAGTGAATACTCTGGCCTTAAAGAACAAGTGACACCCATGCTAACCTAGAAATAAAAAACACATATATAAGTAGATAAATACTAGTTCTACTTACATAATACAAGATATATTGCACTGTACATGTTATGATTCCTGTGAATTTTATAAAGAAAAAGCAGAGAATCCTATTCTAGGCAGTTTCCATTTTTGTTACCTTTGACCTCCTGACCATTTCCTCCCTCACTTTTTTTCTACTGTTGCTAATTGTGTATTCGTTACCCGCCCTCCTCCCAGAGTCTTCAGACACTCCCATTGAGGTCAATACTAGGAAGTGCACTGTCTTATGTCATTAGAAGGAGGGGGAAATAAAGGGAAGAGGAGGAATATATTATAGATAAAAAGATCCCCCAGCATGCAACTTTTTGGCAATGGCTATTAAAGGGCCAGTGCTCCTAAGGTTTGTGATAACTCCAAACCATAACAGCAAAACATTTTTTGAAAGTTTTGAATGCGGGATTAGCATCTTTATCACTCAATACACTCAGACCAATTGCTGTTGAAATTGGATTTTATGGTGACAATCCCGCTTTAAATACCCAGGAGGCAGAGCACAAGCCCAGCCCGCAGAAATGACAGCACCTCCTGCAAAAAGGTGTCAGCAGATGGCATTACCGCTGACACCCCATCAGACATGCCTCCTCAGCCTATAAAGACAGCTCTGAGCTGCGCGCATCCTGCCAGAACCAACACGTCGACCCACCTCTATAGGAGAGCCAGGGATGCTTTCATACTGATTCACGTCTACAGGGAAGGCAGGGATGCCTTTGATCAAAGAGGAAGAGGAAGCTTGCTCCAGCTGCTCCAAACTATCAGAGCAGCTTGCAGAGACCACACCAGGTAAGTTTGTTACACATAGATATATCAATAATTATAATAGCTATGTTGGTTAATCTGTATTTCCAACACTATTTTTAGCTAGACTCAGTTGTTTTGTAGGAAGCTCAAGTATTTTGGCAAGTCATCTTGAAAACATTTTATTAAAGAGAGAAAGAGAAAGGGAGGCTGACCTCCTCTTCTGTTTCTGTCAATCTTAATGGTTCTGGGTCTATGAGGTTATTGCATTAATTGTTTGTATTGGTCTGAATCCTTGAATTCTGTCTAATTAGTCCAACAAATAATCTTTTTTTTTTGTTTTTATCTGCTTTCATAAATCTTGATCTGTGTTCAGTTCCCAGCAGCCAATCCTTAAAGGAGTAATCAGGGAAATTCTAATAAAATAAGTGCTACTTACCAGGGGCTTCCTCCAGCCCCAAGCTCCCAGCACGTCCCTCGCCGCAGCACGTCCCTTGCCGCTCGCACAGGCGCAGTACAGGCCGATCTGGAGGTTGCCCTGACGTCCTCGCCGGGGACCGAGACGGAGCTGCGGTGAACGGATGCGGGGAGAGCTGCTGCGAGGGACGTGCTGGGAGCTTGGGGCTGGAGGAAGCCCCTGGTAAGTAGCACTTATTTTATTAAAATTTCCCTGAAGACTCCTTTAAAAAGAACTTTTGCAAAAATACATCAATACATTGCAATTTGCAAATTGAGAAGTTAAAAAATAGAAGAGAGATCAAGAAATGATTGTAATTTGTGCATATTGTTTGATTAACAATCAGCCTATACATTATAATCTTTATTACTAGCAGACACAAAAAAGAAACCAGACCGCAGCACCAACTGCCATGATCTATAACCATGCTCCCTAAAAATGTGATAGGCTAAAAGGCTAATATATATATATATATATATATATATATATATATATATATATATATATACATACATACATACACACACCCACACACACACACACACACATACACTGTATATATATATATATATATATATATATATATATATATATATATATATATATATATATATATATATATATATACATACACACATATGAATGGAGGGAGATACTGGTTGCTTGGCAGTTGGAAACAGCTGTTATTTCCCACTATGCAACAAGGTGCACAAGGGGACATTAACTATATCGAGAGTGTCTGAGGAAAAATAATGATTGTTATTTAGAAATTCATGCACAACTGTCTCAGGCATATTAATAAGTCACTAGATAGTGCAGATTCCTTCTAAAACTGTTCTTAAATAGGAGGAGTTAGGAAGGTTTCTCAGAGAGTGCAATGTGTGAGAGGAATTTTAAGGCCAAGCTGCAGGGTCACACAACACAGCACACAAGTGATTCCCCCCCCCCCCTTTTCTCCCCACCAACAGAGCTCTCTGTCGGTGGGGTCTGATTGCCCCACAGTTGTTGTTGTTTTTTTAACAAATATTTATTGCTATTTATTTTTATTAAATAAACATATTTTTTCCCCCTCTCCCTCCCGCCCATCCCCCGCCAGCCAATCACGGCGATCAGCTGTCATAGGCTTCAGCCTATGAGAGCCGGTCGCTCTCTGGTGCCCCAGGGGGACAGCCATGTCACACGCCTGTCCCCAGTACAGCGATGCTGTGGATCGCAGCACTGTACTTAGTAGAAAGACGTCTAACAGTCTCCCGAGTGTCGATCATCGCTCGGAGACTGAAGGCGGGGTGGAGCTCTGCCCCCCAAGCAGGAGATGTGCGCATAGCCTGCACGCGATCTCCTGCAGTAGCCGGCCCCAGGACTTGACGCCAATAGGAGTTAGGCGGTCCTGGGGCTGCCGCCGCAGTCACACCCATTGGCATGACGCGGTCGTTAGCTAGTTAAAGCCACTAATTACAACTTCCAAAAAGCCATATTTTACCTCATGGGCTGTAAAGCCACTAATTACAGTACCTACAGGGGCTATAATGCAGTAATTTACCCAAAGTCGGAAAAGCTGTTAACTACAGCAGCCATAAATCTGCAATTTAGCCAAGCAGCAACAATTTAAATTTAAATGAGCACATATTATACCCTTATACAGTTTGCACCATTATTAGGGAGATTTGTATTGCTTCGAATGGGGTGGCCAAATTAACAGGGCTGTTTTCAAAGTGTGTTGCTGCTCTGTTCAGCATAGTTTCAATAAAATAAGGTAAAGTCAGCATTTTACTTTAAAGCAGCTAAAATACACTGCACTGCTTTATAAATGGCTTAAGCCCCTGTCACAGCTGCCAGTGATAAAGCCAGAAAAAAAAAAGAAAAAACAGACACTAAACCCAACCTTTCATATGTCAATCGAATAAATGTAAAATAAGATAAGGTAAGTGGCAAAAACAATAGAGGTAAGGTAAAATTGATACCAATTTTCTTATCATATTATTGTCATATTGTCATATCATTGATACCCTATAAGTAAATCAATCAATACATCATATATTTGTTTTCATTTTGTTTAGCTCTATGCTACATGTATCTGATTTGACAGCCTACCATTTTGTACTATAGTATAGTATAGTATAGTATAAAGTAGCAAAAGTCCCACAAAGATGCATAGAGATAAAGTGTACCACACACACACACACACACACGCACGCACGCACGCACGCACGCACGCGCGCACGCACACACACACACACACACGAATGCAGCTAGCCACAAGTAGACTTGCATTTTTGTACAACAGGGTAAATTGTCAGCGCTTCGAAATGCATGCATTTTCTTTAGAAAATGTGTATACCATTTGTGACTAACAGCCCCAAGTTTACACTATGTTTTAATTGTTAGTTAGTAGTTAGGTCTCTTCTGAGAGAGCACATCAATGTTGTGGAAGAGTCTAGCACTGAACAATCTGCGCGCAAACTGTTTTTGGAAGCTAACATCCTCCATTTGCTGCATCTGTTTTGAATGCAAGTTGTGTAATCAGCCCGTGTTTTGGGCTCTGGACATTTATGCAGCTGGTCAATTGAGTGTAGCCTGCATTTGGAAGCAAATGTTTTGCTGTACAAAGTTTTGTGCATGACATACAAATCATTTTTACTTAATTATTCATTTTCTTATCTGTCTAGCTGGGTTTGCAGTGGTGACTTCCTGTGCTAATGTCAGATGCAGCTTTGTTTGAATATACAGCAGTGTGTGTTTTCTCGAAACTCCTCCCCCTCATCCACCACAAAAGTAAATAGAGAGGGAGCACCAGCCAGTTTTTTTTTTCTCTGCTTACAGAGCAGACACCTGCAGGAGGGAGTACAGGAAGGAGGTAGGAGTTCTAGTAATAGTAATTAATAGTAATACATCTGTGTAAAGGAAAAAATCTGACTCTGCTGGAAGCTCTATGCAAGTGTCTGGGTCATGTGACTGAGCTTTTCCAAGGGAATTTTTCTGAGACAGATGCGTCAAATATGAAAATCACATGAATAATGACCCATCCCAACTCATCTTTACTATTAATTAAAAATTCAAGAGAGTGAACTAGGGTTTTAAGATGTAATGCACATGAAAAACTTCGGATCTTTCCAGCATTATCTTTTTCTCTTGATTTTTCATTTGTGCTTCACTGCCTACTGTGTATTTGTCATTTTTTTCTACAGTGTTGATTTTATTCTGCAGACTTACTCCATACATCACTTTCAATTTTTTTCAGTTAAGATTCTATTTTTTAGTAGCAGTCAGCTCCAATTTCACGCCTTAATTTTCCCACATGTGATGTAGAATAACAAATACAAGTCTTCATAGCATACCATTTGTATAGCTAAATACTATTTTCATATTTTCACAGCAGTGTCAAATTGCATCATAATTTTTAGCTCAGTAATCTCCATATCAATAAGAAAAGGGAAAAGCTTGGCAGGTATCTCTCTTTTTTGGGAAATAACATGAAACAAAAGTACTGCTGATAATGAATAAAACAGCATATTTATTATCTTTATTAAAAGCTAAACATAACAAACAGTGGTTGCGATGTGTACCTGATGGCTATAACATTATGGGTTATATTCTCTAAACTGCGGTCATCATAATTACCGTATTTTTCGGACTATGAGACGCTCCGGACTATAAGACGCACCTAGGTTTAAAGGGCAAAAACCAGGAAAAAAAAAAAAAACTAAATCTAGGTGCATCCTTGGTCCAGGAGTCTCCTATAGACCTTTAACCTCCCCCTAAGATGTTTCTATCTAAGTTATACTGGCCAGCTACACTAACCACTTCTGACCCCACTAACTACATTAACAACTGATGCCTCACCCCCAGCTACACTACACTTCACTAACCGCTGATGTACCCACCCAGTTACACTACACTTCACTAACCCCTGATGTATCCACCCAGCTACACTACACTTCACTACACAAACCTCTGTCACCTCCCCCTGCCTCCAACCTAGCTACACTAATTAACCATTACAATTAAACTGAGAGCTCACCCATTCGTGGCAGCAGAGTTATCCAGAGGTGTTCCATCGCAGCATAGCAACAGCTGCTGCAATGATCTGTATGCTGTGTCCATTGTCCAAGCTTGTCCCCAGAGCGGCGGCAGTGCAATAAGTGTTTAGAACTTCTTGGGTGGCATAGCAGCAGCCGCTGCAATCATCTGCGATGTCTGTGTGTTTGCCGGCGTGTCCCCGAGCGGCTCCAGCAGCAGCGTGATCTTTGTTTACTCCCCGGGAGGCATGGCAGTAGGTCCAAATAACTTGGCTTATGCATGCGCCTCTTCTTTCTTTTTGTCCCCGCATGAGCCGCGTGTCAGGGTAATCCGGGCACAGCGGGACATCTTCAGCCACGTTACTGTCAGTGTCCGATAGAGACCTCTGAACTGCTTCCTTATTGGCGCCCTCTGATGACCTGCGTCGCACATGCGCCGGGGTCATGTGGCAAGCCAATAAGGAAGCAGTTCAGAGGTCTCTATCGGACACTGACAGTAACGTGGCTGAAGATGTCCCACTGTGCCCGGATTACCCTGACGCGCGGCTCATGCAGGGACAAAAAGAAAGAAGAGGCGCATGCATAAGCAAAGTTATTTGGACCTACTGCCATGCCTCCCGGGGAGTAAACAAAGATCACGCTGCTGCTGGAGCCGTTTGGGGGACACGCCGGCAAACACACAGACATCGCAGATGATTGCAGCGGCTGCTGCTATGCCACCCAAGAAGTTCTGAACACTGATTGCACTCAGGGCCGGATTTGTGGGCAGGCCCCCTAGGCATGGAACTAGGGCGGAGCCACGGAAGGGGCGGGTTAATAAACAGACATCAGTGTTCCAGTGGCCGCCTGTGCTACTCCCCACAATGATGCAGTGTCATGTTTGTCTACAGCCGCCCAACGCTACTCTTAATACAGTAGCATATCTGTGTGTGCAGGGGCAGCTACAGACATGGACAAAGCGCTGCTATTATGACAGGAGCAGTGGCCGCATCGTTGCAGCCCTTCCCACTGTCATTAAATGCTTCTCTCCGCCCCCCCTTTCAGTCTATGGAAGAGGAGGCAGTGCAACACTTTGTATCCCCGCCCTCCTCTTTGCTTCTGCAAATCGGAAATTCAGAGGGGCGGGGATGCAGGAGATGGAGGAAATGAAATCAGCCTACACTGTTCGGTAACACCTCTGCCATACTCTTGATGCAGCCAGCATGTGTGGATAGATGCACTCCCTTGCTTCTCCCCTTTTCGGTATCTCTCTGTCATTCACTTTTTTTTACAGTAAAAGTTTTTTTGTGACAAAAAAGAAATTACAGCAGGAGATCCTTACAGACGTTTGTCCTTCACTTTTAAACTAGCATCTGCTGTATACTTCTAACATCTGCTCTTCCCCAGCGCTCCTTGCTCAGTAATATTGGTGGGGATATTTTGCTGTGCCGCTGGGAGTGATGAATGGGAACCTAGGGGCAGAGTGCAGACCTCCACGAAAGGAAAAGAAAGTTTAAGGTCGTCTGGCCAAGAGAGAAGGCTGACAGGGCAGCAGCACATTGTTGTTAAGAAGTTATGTGTGTGCCATTCACATAACATGTATCTAGTGTAAATGCATTTTCTGAACAGTACTACAGAAATACAAACTAGTGTGTGATACTCCCTACAATAACACGCTCTCCCTACATTCAGTGTAGTACAGCGAAGCATGGTAATTCTACCTATTCCAGTGGCAGGTCTAATCTAAACTCTCCTCTGTTTTTCATTGCAGCTAGGTACTTTAAGGCTGTGTTCACACTTGAGATAAAGAAAAACTGATCCATGTCAAAATATAAGGTTTTTTATCCATGCAATTAGCGTGCGATCACTGTGACTCCATTGATTTGGTAAAATCGTTGCAGACCCAAGTTTTCGATATTGGCAGAACGGATTCATTCTACCGGAGCAATGGGAACAGGTCCATAGGTTAACTGCATTGGATCCGTTACCATCGGTTAGGATCCGTTCCACCACCGTCTGCTAACAGTCTGTTTTTCAGTGCCAATGTAAATCAGGCCTTATGCTGCATACTTCTGTACAGCTCCCGGGTGTTCTTCTGTGTCATGTCAGGAGCTGTATAGAAGTATGCTACAGCATAGCTCCTGCTGCAGTGAAGACCAGAGGAGAGGTGTGTGAACCTGGGCAAGCACAGTATTTAAAGCGTACCTGTAGTGAAACAAGTGCCACTGGGAGATACCTCAGAAGGAGGAAGCCACTGGATCATAATGAGGCTTCCCTTGTCTTCCTTAGCACCCCCGATCAAGTGTTGGCCACGTGGAAAGTCTGCACAGGCGCACTTCGGCTGCCACCACTGGGTCACCCTGAACAATGCGCTCTGTGCAGGTGCAGCTGCTGCTTTCCGGTTAGGCTCAGGTGGAAATATCAGAGCCTGATCAGGGTTTACTCTACTCGGCAGGTGGCTTGCGCCTGTGCAATAGAACAGACCCTATTGGGCTCAGCTATTTCCACCTGTGCAAGAAGCGGATACTGCACCTGCACGAGGCTCGCAGTGTAAATATTATGGTGTCCATTTTGCCAGGGGAGCCAGCGCTGGATCCATGCTGCTGGGGAGGACATGGGAAGCATCATTAGGATCTAGAGGCTTCCCCCTCCTGAGAAAAGTACCTCACCCGGGATGATTTCCCTTTAAAATACCATGCTCTGCTGTGCTACTCTGAGCTGCAGCAGTTTTATCTGAGCTGCAGCTACAGGGCAGCACTGGAGGAGACCCTTGGGATGGGGGAGAGAAGTGCACCCCTCCTCAGGTGAAGCAGGTTACTTTAAGCACTATGATGGGCTCCCCACACAAGAGTAATTCAGGGGGGCGCAGTTGAGGACAATGGGCCTTGGGCGGTAAAAAGTACAAATCCGGCCCTGATTGCACTGCCGCCGCTCTGGGGACAAGCTTGGACAATGGACACAGCATACAGATCATTGCAGCAGCTGTTGCTATGCTGCGATGGAACACCGCCCGGACAGGTATATTATTACATTCGTACTATAAGACGCAGTAACTTTTTCTCCCCACTTTTGGGGGAGAAAAAGTGCGTCTTATAGTCCGAAAAATACGGTATGTGTAGCGCGTAATGCATAGCATGTAATGTATTGCATTCTGCTCTTCTCATTGGGCACGTTATTCTGATTACCGCAATTTAGTGAATATACCCCTATATCACATGTCCTGAAAGTGACTGTAAGGTGAGAGAGATGTGGGGGTTGCCAAAGTAATCTACTTTACAACATATTGCCTGGTTGTCCTGCAGATCCTCTGTTACTGACCCAAAGCAAGGATGCCAGTCTGGTGCTCTCACTGAAGCTTGATCATACTAGCCACATGGCTTTTTTCAGGGATATGATTCAGACCCTACTAAAGGCAGCCTACATACCCCTCTCATTATGGGGTCACTTTAAAAGTGAGAACAGTTCTAGTTACATATTTACCATAAGATGCTGGCTGGCTTCCTCACATAATAGGTACTGAGGTTGAGGGGCAGCAAATATGACTATTGACTTTTCCATTGGGTGGTTCAGCAGCTGTGAAACATTAACATGTATAGGACTAATATAAATATCCAGGCTGTATTAACTGCAGCTTAACAGAGTCTCTTGTTCTGTGGTTATAGGATGGTTGCAGATAAAATCGGGCCATGGCTAACAATGAATGTGGGGCTCCAACATTTTCAAACTGTACTGTAAACTTGTAAACTCTACAGTCCCTGGCTTGTGGGGCCCCTAAAGGTTTTTGGCCATGGACAATTGCCCTGTGAGACCCTATTAAAGTACCAGCCCTAGTGATAATATCATGTGTAAAGATTTAATTCCCATCCAAAGGCTATGCTCCAAAGTAAATCTAAACATGGTTATATGTAGATGTTTTTGAAGGCCACAGAATACTGGGTGAGTGCCTGCATCATCTTGAATTGCTACAGCCAATCATGGGGTTCGGATAGGCATTTGTGTTTTTCCGTTTTCAAGATTACATGTCAGTAACCTCCTATGTTGTAATTGAAGCAGACAAGACAAATAACATTTATATTGCACTTTTCTCCTGGCGGACTCAAAGCACATGAGCTGCAGCCACTAGGGCACGCTCTATAGACAGTAGCAGTGTTAGGGAGTCTAAAGACTGCTTATTGAATAGGTACTGGCTTACTGAACAGGAAGAGCAAAGATTCAAATCCAGGTTGCCTGTGTCAGAGGCAGAGCCCTATCCAGCCACCAGTAAATGCATGGCATCCAGTTGCATCAAAAACATCAACTCAATGTTGACAGATGTTTCAAGTGGGTTTTTTAAATTCATTTTTTTATTTAAAAAAAACGGCAGAAAAGGGCATCTGGGAAATGATATAAATGCTTCCCGAATTTCATCAAATGCTTAGCAAGCATTATGTTGAGCTCTTGAAAATGACATAGGCCTCAATTCACTAAGCTTTATCAAACACTTTATCAAACGTTTGATAATTTATCTCATGGGTAAAATCTAATTTTGAATTCACTAAGGTGTTATAGATTTATCGAATTGTAACGATCGGTGTAACACAGAGAGGATCTGATTACCGGTGATCTGCAGTATCACTGGAAATACAGATATATACCTGATTATTGATGATCTGCAGTATCACGGATAATCAGATATACAAGCTAACCTCTGGACATCTGAGTAGAGTGTTTGGTGCAAACAGTAATAATGAGAGGACTGGGCCTCAGAGCAGTAAGGAGTACTGCATAATTCCTTCTGGACTCTCCCGAAGGGAGGAGTCAGGCTGAGAGAAGGAGTGACAGAACGAGAGTGACACTCTAGAGGAAGTGTGACTATCAGGACTGGGAACTGCCTCTAACAGTAAGGTCGGTTCTCGAGGTCGGACAGATCAGGTCGTAACCACACGGACAGACAAAGTACAGATTCAGAAGGCAAAGGCGGAGTCTAAAGTACAGGCAGGGTTCGGCATCAGGGTATCAGAAATATTGAGGTACAGAATCAGAAGGCAGATGCAGAGTCTATGGACGAGCCAGGGTTTGGCAACAGAGTATCAGAATGACAAAGTACAGGATCAGAGTTCAAGAGAATGGTCAGGCAGGCAGAAGGTCATAACAGATAATCACAATCAAACTAGTACTTTAAACTATCAACAGAATCTAGCTAAGTGTAGGATTACAGCTCTAGCTGGTCCCTGCACACTTTCGGATCTGACTCAGGTCTGCGTGCTACCACGTAGTGATCGCAACGCCAGACAACCAGCAACTGAACAGCCAGCAGTATATATACCAGAACACTCTCCAGGCCCCTCCCTAAGTGCTGGACCAATGAGAGGTGTAACAACTGTCAGCTGACCGGCCTGGTCAGCTCACTCACTTCTGGCTGTTATATAAGCTCTGCCTCTGTGCGCGCGCGCGTGTCACTCTGAATCTTGGTGGACTATCAGTCCCAGCCACACCAGTACTGTCTTGCAATGTATCCATTGGACCGGGCGTGGGAGCCGCCGCACCTCTCACTACACCAGCGGTGGCTTCCCCACGCTCAGCCCCCTTGTCAGGGACACTGCCATGCGGCAAGTCCGCCACCTCCAATGCAGATTCCGCCGCTCCCAATGCGGATTCCACCGCTCTGCCTATGCGGCATGCAGCGTTTTTTCCGCGTTGTGACGCCATGCTGGACGCGGAAACAGCCGCCTCACCCTGAGAAGCGGCGGCTTTTCCGCGTTTCTTCACACAAATGTTTTATCGATGAAATGATCAATAAATTTATAACACCTTAGTGAATTCAAAATTAGATTTTACCCATGAAGTAAATTATCAAACGTTTGATAAAGTGTTTGTTAAAGCTTTGTGAATTGAGGCCATAGTCATTTAACTAATATTTGTTTTCCTTCCTAATGTCCATCTAAACATTGCCTTAAATCTGAAGGCTTTAGGCTTGAATCTGACTAGCAGTTTGGAGGCATCACATAAAGTTTTCTTTTCTGATTCAATACAAAGGCTCAGGATATAGCTTTCTCTAAAAATATGTTGTCACTCTATTATTCCTAATAAAGACCATGCTCCATATAGTCAAATATGATTCACATTTCTACTTACTGGAATCTTTTTTTTGAAGCCTTTAATACTGATGAATCACAACTAACCTCCCACATAGCATTTCTATAGATAACATTATGGGCATGTGTCATTTTATGTAAGTTAAAGAATGTATAGCTATATGGCCTAAAGATTCCTAAAATTAACCAAGCACAAACAGTGAAACACAGCAAACCCAATCCAATATGAAATCATTCAGTTTAGTCATGAATTTACATTAGCATCCTTTCAAAGTGTGCACATTAATTGTTTGTCTTAGCAAAAATACTGCACAGGAACGTAATCCAAGTCGGTGTTTTTCAATCTAATTATTAAGGCTTACAGTAGGCTCAGTATGGCAAGCTTGTCAGTTCACTTACAGCTGAAGATTGCATCAAAATGAGAGTGTCTGCCAAGCTGCTTGTCGGGAACAGACGGCACCCTTTGCCTCAAAGGCCTTCAGGAATGGAGCTGTGTGCAAGTGGATCTCCGTGCAGAAAGCTGGGGAAGTAGGAGTTTTTGGAGATAGAAGCCACACTGAGTGGGTGGAGGTAAGGGAGCAATCATTAAAACTGTGCAACCTACTTCTATGCCTTGCTTATTCATTTCATTGAAATATTCTTTACACACTAAAAACAGTGAGAAACAGTGAGAAATGAAGTCTTGAGATGACACATATGATGTAATTTATTTGTGCAAAATTAAAAGTGGAGGTAATTTAATTTCTGCAATAAAGGCACCACTCCTCCAAAGAGCTTGTTTCTCTATTGGTCACAGAAACATGGCCTATTGTACTGCGGTATGTGGTGAATTCATGAAGCCATGAAAGAGGCTGATGAAGTATAAGAGCTGGAACTCGACTTTTGCATAATTAGGCCCGGAGGTTCCAGGAATCTCAGACTGCAACCATGATATTGCCTGTATGAATTTGCAAAAATGTATTTGTCAAAGTGCCAGAAAATGTGCCTAGCCCACCATCTCTACTGGGCTAGGGGAATGTGTGAACAGCCTGAGGGAGATGATTCCTTGTACATCTTGCAAAGTGAAGGTAGCTCCTTCCCCCAGTGATGAAAGCCTTGCATGCTGGTATGTAGGGTTGCCAGGGACTTGCCTCTTTTTGTTGCTGACAGCAAGCCTGCATAATTGGATACCTGGCTGGTGGGAATCTTGTGGGGCCATTTTTAAGTATGCACTGACACTTAAAAGTGAAAACATTCAAAACAAAGAATGGGAAGCTAATGCTGGGAATACATGGTTAGATTTGTCTGATGGCTCGATTGATAATTTCCGACGCGTCCGATACCCCGCCGGATCGATTCCGCTCTCGATACCGGCAGGCAGAACAAAAGACTAAACGAGCGGAAGATAAGAAGCCGCATGAGGGGACGAACGGGAATCGATCCGGGCGCCCGTGGGGACGAGCTCGGACGCGCCGGAATCTATCGTGCGGCTCGATTACACAGTACAAACCGTGTATTCCCAGCATTACAAGCACATTTTCACTCCTGATTCAATTCGCATAAACCTACATAAAATGCCCACCCACAAAGAATTGAGCACCATGAATTGAATCTGATATTTGAAAATGGTCTTCAAATCGAATTCATTTGCAGATCATGTTCATGTTCAATCTGAATCCAAACGTTATCACTACTCATTAGACAATTGATGGAACTGGTTTCCTGCTGCCCTGATACCATGTATCTTCCTACAGAATTGCTTTAGTGGCAGCTGAGCCAAACCTTTTTTTCTAGTTTGGATGATGTACAGAAGATAAGAAAATCTATTTTTATAACTATATGTGTTTAAGTCTGTAAAGGTGTGGTCGGATGAGGCCAAACTGAAACTTCAAGCCTGCTTTGAATGCACAGACTGGAAGTCCCTGGAAGCGCCAAACCTGGATGAATGGGCAGACAACGTTGCCTCATACATCAGTTTCTGCGAGGACTCTTGTGTACCAACAAAATCCCTCAAGGTGTACTCGAACAACAAGCCGTGGTTTACCAACAAGCTACGGCAGCTGCGAAGGCAGAAGGAGGCTGCACACAAGTCTGGCAACCAGGAGGAATACAGAAGGGCAAGAAACGACCTTAATCGGGAGCTGAGAGCTGCCAAAAAAGAGTATGCTGAGAGAATAAAACACAACCTGTGCTCAAACGACTCACGGGCTGGAAGGGGCTGAAGGCTGCCACTAACTACAAGCCCCAGCCCCAGCATGCAACTCCCAGCCGAGCACTAGCAGAAGAACTCAGCAGTTTCTACTGCAGGTTCGAGAACCAGGAAGCACCGGAGGGGAACCTGGAACCAGCTACCCCACCTCTGGGCCCTGCAAACAACACCCCGAGCATGCCCTCTCCCTCGGTGGTATGCGAGGCCGAGGTCCTGCGCCTCTTATCAACTCTAAATGCCAGGAAAGCCTCCGGCCCCGACAGTGTATCTCCGGCCTGCCTGAAAACCTGCTGTCGGCAACCTGCTCCCATCCTCTCTGCTATATACACCAAGTCCCTAAAAGAAGACAAGGTCCACGCATGCTTCAAGAGGTCTACCATCATTCCTGTCCCGAAGAAACAAGGGGTTTCCGAACTTAACAACTTCAGGCCCGTGGCCCTGACATCCGTCATCATGAAAACCATGGAGCGGGTGGTCTTAGCCTACCTTAAGCTCTCCACTTCGCTCCTCCTAGACCCCTTCCAGTTTGCCTACAGGGCAAACAGGTCCACTGATGATGCAATCAATATGTGCCTGGAGCTCATCCATGACCACCTCGACAGATGAGACGTCAGGGTACTGCTCCTGGACTTCAGCTCGGCCTTTAATACCATCTGCCCGTGCATTCTCCAACGGGACCTTGCTGCACTTGGAGTCCACCCGAATCTACAATTATGGATCACAGACTTTCTCACCAACAAGTCCCAATTTGTCAAACTGGGCGATACCCACTCCCAAGCAATGACCACAAACACGGGTGCTCCTCAAGGCTGCGTCCTGTCTCCATTGCTATTCTCCCTCTACACGAACAATTGCAGATCGGAGGCAGACTCTGTCAAGGTCATCAAGTTCGCTGACGACACCACCATCGTTGGCCTTATCACCAATGATGATATCCAGGGGTACCGTCAGCAGGTGGAGAAAATTTGCAACTGCAGCAAGGAGAATAGACTGGTCCTGAACACTGCAAAAACCGTGGAGCTTATCATTGACTTCAGGAGGTCCGCCCCCACCCCACCCCCAATCTATATCGATGGCACTGAGGTAGCCAGGGTGCCCTGCGCCCGGCTTCTGGGTACTACCATCTCCAGTGATCTCAGCTGGAAGCCAAACATCATTGCCACCCAACAGAAAGCCCAGCAAAGACTCTTCTTCCTTCGCCAGCTGAGAAGGTTCGGCATGACTCAGGGAATTCTAACCAGCTTCTATTCCGCCACCATCGAGTCGATCCTCTGCTCTTCCATCTTGGTCTGGTATACTGGCGCCACCACCAGTGACAAGGACAAACTTCAGAGAGTCATCAGATCAGCGGAGAGGATCATCGGATGCCCCCTCCCCTCACTTGTCCTACTACAAAACAATAGGCTGAAGGGCAGGGCACTGAAGATTGCCAACGAACCGTCACACCCAGGCCACCACTACTTCAGCCTGCTGCCATTGGGCCGGAGGCTACGGGCCATCTCCACAAAGACCGTGAGACATAGAAACTCTTTCTTCCCCTCAGCAGTCTACCTCCTGAATTATCTCCACATACTACCATCACCGCAAGCCCCAATGAACAGGGGGGCTAGCAGTGATACCCA